>NW_027156382.1:8217-26106 GCF_002600585.1 Cystoisospora suis | reverse complement strand
TCTACCATTGAGCTACACACCCCTGATGGGAAGTCGGAGACCCGGAACATGTGTCAAAATTCCGGAGCATACGGTAGGCCTGCGGTGTGTCGCGTCGCTGTATGAAGACGCAAGAGTTACTGAATGAAACAGGCCTGTCAAAGCCGTTGCTCCACCTCGACTCCGTTAGGGCATCGGTGTAGGGTGTCAGGTGGTAGCAATGCGGAGCTCGCGTCAGTGACATATAAGCGGTGTCCCGTAAACCGTTACTTCTATTAGTGGATCAGGAAACTACTTCAGTCGAAACCATTTTTGTGCAGATGCCCGGAGTGAGTACGCTATGGGGCTACTGCTACATCATCGCACATGTAACTGAAAAAAATATCGGACAAAATATCCAGTTACCTAGTGAAAAAGACCAGAGGCGTGCAGATCAGTGAAACACTCAGTGAGTGCGAGAGAACGTAAGAGGCGGTACTCAAGGTGTAAGGAGCGACGGGAGCCGGCCGACCAATACGTTCTCGACAGCGCCCGCGGCCCTCCCAGCAGAGTGCGAGGTACCTAAAGAGGGTTGACTGTGACGTCTTTAATCTGATCTCACGGTGGCTTTTCTTCTGCCACGTAGCACAGAAGTGCCTCGCACCTACAGAGATTTTCAAGGCAGTCTGGATAGTTGAGGAAGCAGTACGGGGCACGGTTCTGTCTCCCTCGGAAACGTTGAGCTGACTACACATGCAACATGAATTCCCAAGCACATCCTGTTAGGATCAAACCCAGCCAGCCAAACACCGAAGGCGGAAAGGAACCGGAATCGGAAGGCTTGTCTGTCGGCCCCTCTGGATTGTCTTTTTTGGGCACTGTTACATAGACAGTGCACGCAGTTTTGCCGTGGATTTCCGCGCTGGAAATGACGCCGCCTTCGCTCGCCGGAGTGCAGATGTAGCAGAGATGCTTCTCCACTTCTTGTGCTGCGCCGAGTTTCAGAGTGAACACGTCTTCCGGGTTTTCGAGGTCTGCCTTCGCCCGCTGGCCCTTCACGAGAGAGGATCCAGGAACGACGCTAGCTAGATTGTGCTCAGGGGCTTCACACTGCGGGTCGGATCTAGTTGATGAGGGAGTAAACTGATAGACTTTCGTGAAATCTACACTCTTTCCAGTATTTCCCGCGGCTTCCACGGGAACTAGCTTCGCACCAGCTTGGCACTTGAACTTGAAAGACGTGTCTGCCCCCGAGAGCTTGAGAAATGAGCTGTCGCATGTTTTCGTAGTTCCATCAGCTGAAGCAAGCAGGCGCGCTGAGCTTGGTAGATTTGGCTTTCTTTCACCGCCCCGAACTAGACGGGGGCTGGATGCAGCAAGGCAACAAACGACGCCGATGGTAAGGGTAGAAACCCACCGACCGACACGAGACGCCCTCATTGGGACTACAGCAGACAGCCGGATAAGCAGTTTAGTAGTGTGTTGTCGAGTACCCAGCAGCGAGGAGCGCAGGTATAAAGAAAGGGAGTGTTCCACACTTGCTCCTGCTCAGACGGTGCGCGCTGTACAAGGCGCTTGAGCTTTCGTCCGAGGTATGTGGGGCCCCTGAAGACTGCGAAAACACGAATGCTCATCGCCCTTACACGCACAAGCGAGCAGCAAAAGCAACGTGGTCCACGTGCTCGCTGAATGTCTGAACACGGCCGTACCTAACAGGGTCGGTCTCTCTACTAGAAGCTGGTACGACATTCCCCCAACTACACTTCAGTCCCTGTTCTGGCGCCGTGCAACGTGAAATCGCCCGCAATTCTGGTCCGCCTCAACCGACAGCACGTAATTCATGGGAGGTCAGGCTACCTTTGAGTTGCCAGTCCCGTCGACTGTCGAAGCCGAGGCACCACAAGCTGTAGCCCCGCAGAGACATGCGTCGCCGGAAAGCGCCTTTCGCCGGCGCTGAGCCAGTCTTGCCCCGGCAGAGCAAACCGGAAAACTCCGGCGCAGAATACTTGTCGCCAGCGGGGTAAGTATATACTGTCTTTACGCCGATCCTGAGGCTCTGCCCTCGCCGAGAGGCCATCTACTGTGCCGTTGGGTAGGGTCTAACCTAGCGCGCCTACCGGGCCCGAGAGGCGTCTTCTGGGTGAGGGTAGCTTGGAGAGTGTCTGCCAGACTTCACCGGGAGCGGAGCGGACGAACATGAAAAGAAAAAAATCTCGGGTGTGACGCCGGACGTGGTCTCGTACGCTTCCGTTTATTTTGCGATCTCACGCCTATGCATTGAGCACCCTGCTAGCTTATGTAGATACAGAGTGGTCCGCACACGGCTAGGCAACAGAAATTCCTGGAGTGTGGGGTAGAGGCAAAAAGGAACTGGACGCAACAGAACACGCTCCGCCGGGGGGAACAGAAACCCATGCGTTTTTCACATTGCTGTGCGCCGTCCTGGACAAAGGCTCCTCAGGGGGTGTTGATACAACATCCGAAGTGCATCTTCGCCAGAGTCTATCCTGCTGTCATCTTCTGGTTAATCCTCCCCTGGACGTAAAATCTATCCCCGCTCCGCATTCTCCGACCAGAGCAAACCACAGGAACACATCAGACGACTTGGCGCTTTCCGGGGGGGGTCTTCGCCTGTAGTCACCGTCAACTCCTCTCGTCTGCTGTTGCGCAGGGGCTCGTACCCACGGTCTCGACTGATGAGGCAACGTCGCCTCCAACGCAATACACCGGCTAGCCAGAACCATCCTCTCCTTCTGAGCAAGAAGAGTAGCGGCTCGGTTCTCGAGTTGACCATTCTTAGAAGCGCATACTCCCCTGTCACTACGCTTCCTACTGTTGGACAGCCTCTCTTTGTGGGTGCTGATGTGCTCCCTAGGGGCTGAGTAACAGGCACATCTCCGGTAGGGCGGGAAACAGCAAAAGGCGGAGGAGACGTACCACTGTGGCGCACCGCTGTTTCTTTCCAGTAGAAGAAACCTCTTTCGTTTTATTCACAGCAGCCACCGTCGCTGCCACTCCAGACTTCGTTGCCCCAGTGACGCAGATCTCAGCGGGTGTCATCTTCTTCCGCTGCTGATCCTTAAGCGCCTCAACGGGATAGACCTGTCTGGTAATAGGCTCGTGGGCCTTCTTTCTCCATACCATCTTAAGTTCATCAGGACTGCAGTGTCGGCTGGAGAGCGGTCACACAGAGAGGCAGCTACTACATCCCGGCTGACCAAAAAGACTCCAGTTCCCTGGCATACTGGTCGCAGCTGCGCCTGCACCGGGGGTGGCGCCAAGAGGGAGCAACTCCGCCATTCCTATAGTAAAATGTAGTGTTACCACGAGTCGCCCAACGACGCCCGGAAGCTCGAGGAAAAATTCAAACGATCATCTGGAAGACGCAAACTAACGGAGCATGGGAGAAAGGACAGAATACGCTCGTGAAAAAGAATGAAAGAGTAGCGTTGGTGGAAGCCACGAAAGGAACCGGCGACCGTGAGATTGCTGGACACCGGTTAGCCTCGATGCTTGCCAACTGTCAAGACAATTGGGACCTCGCGCCCGGCCGGAGCACTCAAGCACGTTGCGAAACTTCATGAAAAACGTGATAGCGTTAGTAGAAACTGAAGGTCCAGAGAAACCTCTTCCAGAAAAAGGGCGTCCAAACAGATTTTGCGGAAGACGAAAATGAACGCTGCCCCCGCATGTCCGAGAAACAGCTGCAGCCTGCAGCTTGGTGAACTACCCAGGTTCTTTGGTGCTACTGAAAGCACTTCGGCGAGAAAAGCGTCTGCCGAGCCGCGGCTTCGAGGCAACCCTGCGTCGGCACAGAGAATGCGGCACTGGGGATGCGCCTATGGAAGTCAACGCCGGTCCCACGCCGCTAGGTTCCACACGTAATAGACTACCTTCCGTCCCCCAGTGCTGAGTTAGGAAGGAAATTGTTACAGACTTTGGTGTGAGCTCAGGACAGTAGCGAAGGTGACAGCTATGCTTTTCTGGTCTCAAGACAAGATGGCGAAGTATCTTCTCAAACACACACGAATCATCACGTAAAACCAGACTGCGGAAGAATGTCACCAACGACGGAGCTCTGAGCTCCCCAGCGCAGCTCTGGTCGTCGACTGAAAGTTCCGGTTTTGTAAGGGTCGCAAGTACATGAAGGGGTGGATGGCTCAAAGCCATCTCGGTATGGGGGAAAAAAGAATGACCGAAGCAATGTAGCGTTGTCGCCTCCACCTGAAAATGGTCGCACCGAGTTCGAGTCGTGCTCTACCTAGGGTTGCGTGCCGGTTCATAGAGTATGTCTGCCCGTCGAGCGATGATCGATTGCCAGAAACTCCACCTTAACAGCGAAACAACTACTGGAGCCATGAAGCAACTACCTCTCGAGACAAAACTTACACAGACGGGCACGCGCGCATGCGTAGGCACCTCATACATATTCCAACGAGTACGTATCTGCGGAGGTACAGACGCTCATACAGATACACACAGTCGAACATACATCTACGGGAACACATACTAACATCCCTGTACGCTATGTCTCTCTCCAAATGGTTGGGCTGTGTGGCGGACCTTCCACCAGAAAGCCGACTTACGCTGCGGGAAAGTGTGCTCCACACTCTTGTTCACTGCTCCCGCCTCTTTCAACAGAAAGTTGCACACTCAACACTTGGCCAATCTTGTTTACATCACTTCCGAGGTGATCGTCTTTCTATGAGAAAACATAGTTGGCACCATTTTCTTGTCGTGTTTCCATCGGTGCTGAGAGACAAGCATCCATCTCAGCGCCTTCGAGGCAGCTACACCAGGCGACAGCAGCTAAACCAGTCGACAGATGTAGGTCCGGGCGTCCGTACCCTACGAAGGCGGAGGGGGGCGACAGAGGCCTTTCTACCTCACTGCCCAACAACGGAAGCCTCACGCGAGGTACAGGCTCCCTCTCGGGTTACTTACGTATGTGGGGTCTCACGAAACAAGAAAACCTATACCGTAGGTGGTCTGTAGGTACAGCTAAGATGTGGGCAGCACGTCAACACAACAGCGAGAACAGAATGGCTTCCCCTAGGTTTCCTCGAAGACAATCTGAAGTTAAAACCAAAGCGAGCACCGACCCAGAAGACAAGATCCTACTGCATGTGTTGAGAATTCGAAGCGTTAGTTCGTATTTTCTTTTTTTTCTTCCTCCTCTCGTCTTCAGTTAGCTAGGCTTGCATCATGTAGCTTCTTTTACCTGGTAAACGAATGACTAGTAACTGAAAAAAAGGAGAAAGCACCAACACGATAGTAGGAGAAAACGATGAAAACAGAAAGGTGCGAAAATCGTCTGATTGCACTTAGCACATTATATGTTTTTTTGAGTGGCGGCAGTACATAGAAAGAGATGAAGCGGAAGATCATTGATACGACATGCTTCACTGCAGTATTCTACGAGACCACATCCAGGACAGGGAAACAGGGGGAGATGACGTTCGCACGAAATAACTCTTTCAAGAGAATGATCGCACTTGAAGTCTTTCTCTTCCTGTTCATCTTTCGTTGCCTCACTCTTTTTATTCCCATCACTCTTTTGTTTTCTTTGATCTCTTTTCAGCCCTGTAACCATCTCGGATCCACCTACTTCCTTGTGTTGAAAAGTTTCTTTCTTTCCGTGAGGAGGAGACGATCTCTCACAGTCTTGTCTGCTATCTCCTGAAACATGTTTCTCTTCTTCTGGGACCGCACTTCGTCCCTGAGCGCAACCAACAGATTCCGTTTTCTTCAAACTCTTGTCTTCTGAACTTTCCCTGTCGGTACTCTCATTCGTAGTGGGGTGAAGTATAACAGTACTACTCTCTCTCTCCTCTTTCTCCTTCGTCTCCGTGGACGCTCCAACAGTGACGTCTTTCTCGTCCGCCTTTCCCTTCTCTTCCGCAGGCCTTTCTTTTGCATCTTCATTATGTTGAAAACCGATGCCTCGTTTTTCTGCCTCTGTGTTACCTTCTTTCGCTGAAGCAGCACCATTCTGCTGTTCTTCGTGTTGCGAAGCTTGAGTTATGATGATCTTGAAGACCTCGGCCGCCGTTTTCTCACTACTCACAGACACACGACTTTCTACTACACCATCATTCTGACTATAGGTGTCCTGAGAGGCAACCCCCCCGGCAAAAAGCTGAGTTTCTTTTGGCTCGTCTACTTCTCGTTCTTTCGTCTCTTCCCTGTTTTCCTTGTTTTCTGCTTTCTCGTGTTGCGGTTTCTGCCCACGTATATTTGCATCAAACGACCTTCTATCCTCTTGTTTACCTTCTTTCATTTTCGCGCTTTGTCCTAGGCTGGCACTCTGATTCCCATCATCTGTCTGTATATGTAGTGCTAAATCTTTGAGCAGGGCTGACGTGCTTCCTTCATCCACTTGGTCTTTATTAGCTTGGAATGCATGCATTTCAAAAGCTCTGACTAACCAAGGGAAAATGTACCCACTCAAGGCCATTGAGCATACGTAAGATGCTTTCCTATGAGAATCTACACCGGTGTCTTTCCCTTCTCCAGTTGTCTCTAAGAGGAGATAGTCTTCTTTCTCTCTCTCCCTTGGAGATCTTTCCTTGTCATCTTTCTCTTTACACCCGTGTCGTCCACCACCAAGAGATGACTTACCACTTTCTTCTTCCTTTCTCTGAGAGCTCGGCCAGAAGAAAACTCCGTGTTTTCCTGAGTAGACTCTAGCGATATACTCTAACCTATGTGTGAAATCAAGATTTCTTTCCTTCTGCTGTTTTGCCTTGATTTCTTCCCTCTTTTCTTGTTCTTCCTGTCTTACTCGATCTCGCCGATTCTCCTCCTCTTCATCTAACGTTCTACGTCGTTCTAGTTCCTCTTCTTCTTTCTTTTTCTGAGCAGCGACTCTCCGTCGTCTCTCGAGTTCTCTACGTGCTCGCTGTGTATGGGGTGGAGTCTGAGAACGGTATGGACTGTGAGAAAAGATTTCTTCAAGTAAGCTTTTCTTCTCATCATCCTTAAGCTCTCCAGTGTTAGACGTCAAATCAGCTTTCTCTCCGGTACATGTTTCAGAAGAGGAGAGAGAAGAGAGATCCTCAGCATAGGGAGACGTGAATAGACGGAGAAATCGCAATGTGTTCTCCGACTTCATGCAGTGTGCACACCCTACAGAACAACACCCGGAAGAGACCAGAGATACGGAAAGGCTAGCAGCGAAGGAAAAGACCAGGCAAACGTGTTCCGAAACGTCATACAACCTCACAGATACGCAAATCCAACGACATCCGAAGACCCTGACATACTATGTATATATAGAGAGAGATCTACAACTCCGCATGGTGCCCCATACCCCGGTATATATATATATGTATAGATAGCTGCATATACATACATATATACAGATAGTAGACGGCCAGGACACACTAAAAGAGATCAGTTGCACTCTGCTCTAGCCTTCACCGACCTCGCTGCAGTTTGTGAGAACGTCTGTCCACCGCCACGATGGGCATCATGAGGGACTTCCCTCTTCCGTAGCTCCAATCAGTTCGAAAGCACAGTGAGAAACGTCTGCATAGTGAGACATGAAGCAGTTGACCTGTCACTCCTCGTCTCTTCTTCACTCCACACTTTTTGCAGAAGGTAAGATCTTGCATAGTCATGCCAGTTTGGTCTCACGTGACTACGCTGCTTCACCAGACTTGTTTACATGATCAACACAGATGCAGAAGAGATGGAACAAAGTGCGAAGTAGGGGGTGTAGATACACAGAACCATCTATAGAAACTGTCTATAAGATACGAGTGATGACATATACTTAGAGATGCACATAGTGTACAAGAGACCAATGACTGCTGAGGTATTCGAGTTACACACGGCTGGTGCCTTTCTTTCTTTTCACGTGACCTGGGCCCGTCTCCTAGTAGTAACGACTGTACATCAAGAGAGCCTCTTTACGGTTATCTCTACGTCCACAAGGCTGAGTCCCATACGACACGAAGGTATCAGATTGTTGCATCCAAGACGAGACAGAATGGGGACCAAGAACACACACACACACATACCTCGAGCGACTTCCTGCTTCCCGTGTCTACTTCAGTCACAGACATACGCATGCTTAGGCATCTTTTGTACGACACGAAGATCTGCTTGTTCACACACAACTCTTCGAAAGCGGGAGGGATAGAAAGACCGCTCATTTCCTTCTTACCTCCTTCGCTAGCTCGCGTCCCCCACATGCATATTTTTGCAATTTCCGTATGCAGCACGGGCTTTCCTCCACGGATGCTCTTATTTAGAACCAATTCCCATGCCTCGTGTTCTCCTAATGCACGCCGAAAGAAAAAGATAAAACAGAAACAGCAAGTGTTCTGATGAGAAGGGGAGACTGCAATCTTCGAAGTACAAGAAAAGAGAAACCGGAGAAAGTTAAGCAGCCATAGTGATACAACGGACCCCGAAGCCGCATACTCCCCGTGTGGTAGAAGTCCCCCCTTTCCTTCTGGCTTCCCAGAAGAAAAGGCTGCTTATCAGCGAAAGCTCTTTCTCAAGTCTCACCGGGTGAGAGTCTCTAGGAAGCAAGCGAAGATTGTACTGCGATTGTTACTTGTATTCAGAGTATCGTAAACTAGAGCTATCTTCAACGATCTGTATCTAACTAATCCAAAGGATGACTAAAGAAGAGGGCGGATACAAGAAACTGCCTGGACAGGGGGTAAAGCTGGACAGTACTATCAGTGGAACAGGAAAGCAAAGTAAGAGGTGAGGTTTTCTTTCGTTCCGTCGCCTCGCTCGTGTTCAGAAAAGAAGAGTCAGGAAAACAAAGGAGAGGATACATGAAGAGAGCTCTACAAGGCGGGCTACAGAGAATGAAGTCTACAGAAGGGAAACACGACTAGAAGGAAGAAGCATGAATGAATGCTTACCTTTATTCCAGTCGTTTTTCCATAGATCTTTACATGCTCTCCACATAACGAACCACCGAAGTTTCTGTGCCTGGAGGAGATGGCAGCCTTCTTCCGAGCTAGCTAGCTCTAAGACAACTTCAGACACGTATCTGGCTAGCTGTAAGTTATTAGCCGCGAGCAGACGGAATTGTGGATCGGTCAGGGCCTACACAATCACATTCAGAACGAGGGCTGAAGACAAGAACATGTAGACACTTCAAGACTCCCAGTAGTGTATATAGACACACAGGCTCACAGCATCACAACAAGGGATACCTACACATACGATTAGATATGCTTACGCTGGGGCCGTATAATTGCGCGGACAACACATGCTACTTACTCAGCCACCACAGGAAAATAGGGATGAATGATGTTGTTCCTGCATCTTATCTCTCATGTAAAACAAATCACTTTTCACATGCTCATAGATCAGCCGTCCACTCTGATACACAAATATCCACGTATGTAAAGATACCTTCCCGTTCATGTAATACGCAATTAGATCCATGTGTGAATGCACGCATGTATGTATCTATCTGCCTAAGTACGGAAGGCAAACGCTGGAACCTTCTGTCACCTCCCTCCTCTCCACGGGTGTATTCTAGTGCGAGGTTTTTAAGATTGATCCCCCCAATGAAAAGCAACAAGTCTAGACCTTTCCATGTTTCCGCGAGATAGCTACGTACATACGTAGCCTCACAAGCACAGACACTCCGAACTATCCATTCGTCCACTCCTCTTCAACACGTCATTCGAAAGAAACACGCACTTCACACAGAGGCTCGATGAGAGGACCTCCACGGCCGCACAAACAGATATCTGTGGGGTGTAAAGAAGCGGCTGTTTTTGGGTATACTTGCGTAGACTGACTCTCAAGACATCCGCTATACGGGTGTATGCGTACAGTAGAAAAGAGCCAAGAAGACAAGAAAGAGAGATATCTGACCTTGAGAAAGACTTCGAGATACCAGTTGATAAGATAAGAATGTCTTTGGTGATGGTCCCCTTGGAAGAGCTTCTCCCGCAGTTTTCCTGTCTGTAATAGAAGCGGCATAGCCGGAGCGAGGAAGAAGAAGGAGAGAGCATTAATACCTCGTGGGTCAATAGCTTGTTCTTTCAAGCACAAGTGCAATAGAGTTATAATTGTATGACTATATAAAGATAACAAATCCTCGCTCTCCACTTCTTCTTCACTACCTTCGTTCACCTCGTCCTCACCATTAGGGGACAGACTATCGTTCTCCGTGTGTACGGCGATATTTTCTTCCCTGCCTTCCGAAGATGAAGAAGGCTGGGGGTCTTTCTTTCTCCTTTGAGGAGGATGGATGAGCTTAGGGCATTGATCCGTTTCGATAGATCCATCCTTCTCTTCTTTGTTCTTCTTGTGTCTCTCATTCATCATGCGATGAGGTGAGATAGCAGACTCCTGTGTTTTGCTTCCGGGAGTGTCGGAAAAAGAATCGACTTTTACGTTGCCTTCTAAAAAGAGATCGTCTCTCGATGACGGTTCAGTTGATACTTCGTCATCTTCGTGCCAGTTTACATTCCTTCCTGTGCTCAGGTGAATAGTAGGAGATGTGCTTCTCTTCTGGTGAATGTTCTTCGACCTTGCCTTCTTCTCACTCCCTTTTCTCTGATGATCTTCTTCTTTTCCTTCTTCTCTTTCCTTGTTTAGGTGGGTGCCGTCATTAAGAAGGCCTTCCTCCTTACTCTGTTCTTTACTGTCTGTTGATGGACCGTTTCTCGCGGAAGCTTCACTCGCCAAAATCGCCTCCGTCTCTAAGTCCTTTCTCCTTCCCTCCGGAGGTTGCATATCACCGTGCAGGACTCCCTTGCCTCTGCAGTGAGTGGGCTTCGTCGTGTCATCTGTCTCTTTTTCTTCTTCGTTTTCTCCTGTCTCCTTGGCAGCACCGTTCTCTCGGTCTATGCTTCTACGCAAACCACTTCTTTTCCCCACTTCGTTCTTCCTCTGCTTCTTTTGCATTCCATTACATCCTGTGGCGGCGAGGTGTAGAAGAGCTCGGGCAGTAGTCGCCGCAATAAAACCTCCCCGCTTAAGAGAGAGAAGGAGAATAGAAGGGAGAGATCTGAGAAAGGAAGGGTCATGACAGATATGTCTTGCAATAGGCACACAAAATTCTGACGAACAGAGAGAAGAAAGAAAGTACAGATGAGCAAGAGAACGGAAAAATCGCTTCTCTTTGTTTCGACCATTGAAGAGTACTGAAGAAGAACGAGAGGAAGAAGAAGAAGATGCAGCTGCAGTCGGGGTAAGAGGAGGAGACGACGATGACGATGCTGAGGGGGGAGACGAGACGTCTGCTGCTGTAGACACACAAGAGAAGGAGACAGATACACAGAGAAACTCTATGATGTGTACATCAACTTCAGGTGCTCAGCATCTAGTCCCTCGGAAAAAGAAACCAAGTTGTACCTCTCTCTGCTTCCAACGAGATTCATTCTATGTATATACATATATGTGCAGGGATACAGTCTTTGCATGTAAGAGTCTCGGCAAACTGGTATACGTAGAAGAAGTCTCGGGTGATTAAGAATGCGGAGGTCTGTACGGAACAAAAAATAGAAGTGGTGACGCGTATACGACGTAGAGCCGTATATACACACGCATGGATGATGTATTTCTGCGTATGAATACACAAATACGTGTAGGAGATACAGAGTATTGACTGTGAAAGACGTAGAAGGCATCGATTTGCACCAGAAGCAAAGAAACACTTCGCGTTATGTCTGTATGAATATTCATGCATGTATCCTCTCGGCTTCTTTCCCGGGGGGGGAAAGCAGGCCCGAAGGCGAAAAAAGCAACGAGGAGTCCGACTTAGATGGAAAACTACGACAGGTGCCCATCCGCACCTCTATTCAACCACAGCGAGAAGAGAAGGCACACACACAGGCCGAGCGATCTAGAATGGATGAAGATACATCAATGAAGATGTACTCTACATCGGTTTGAAGTTTCATACACTCCGTAGTCGCAATGAGTCGCGTACACAGGCATCCTGGCAATGAAGTGTACATACACTCCAGTAGAGAAGTGAAGTGCACAGACACACCCCAAGCTCATCAAGGTGCACATACACCTCACCATGGCAGTGAAGTGCAGATACACTGAATGACGACAGTGGAATGCGCACGCACTCCAGAATACTTCCGCGATACACTCCCTACTAGCAGTTTGAAGTGTACATACACTCCGCATGCATGATACCGTGAGAACGCTCTCTTCGTGTTTTTCTTTTCCCGGTGCCAACGCATTTCACTCCTTCCATAAAGGAACAAAGAAGACGTGTGGTCTCTTTCTACTCTTCCTGTAGGAAGAAGACGAGAAATGTCTCTTACGTGGTATTCCAAAGTTATGTAGGAAATATTCATCCATAAGAAAGAAGCAGTTCTGCTCTACCCGACTCGCGAGGTCGTCATCCCCTTCTACCACGTCACCAGACTGCCCGCTGGAGGTCTTCTCAGAGAAAGGCAGTAACAAAGGCTTTTGTTTTGGAAGCTGATCTTTCTTTTTATCTTTCTTTTCCCCTTTCTTTCTTCTTTGGAGCTGCTTCAAGCTAACTGTTTCTGAGCAAGACGAGGAAGATGAAGACTTCTCCTCTGTCTTTCCACTCACTGGAGAACCAGAGGAGGACTGTGATGGGAGAGTGGGCATAGAATGAGCCAAGGAAGAAGAAAAAGAAGAAGCCTCTTCCCCTGACTTAGCATTCTTCGATGACGGTGAAGAGGAGGAGGAGGAGGAAGGTTCCTGCCCAGCTCTTGTAGCAGAAGAGGCATGCGGTAATGTTTCAGAGCGAGAAGACGCGCGAAGGCGCTGAGGAGATCCTTGTGACTGGCTTGACCGAAGTTGATCTGAAGGAATCAACGCGTCCCGAGAGGGTTTGAAATCTGTATGGGCCGCCTTAGAGGGAGAGGTAGTATTAGGAACTTCTCCCCCTGAGACACTAGTCTGAGGAAGAAGAGAAAGAAGATCGTCAGGGAGAAGCAGACGTGATTCAGCAATAGCTTCAAGAGAAGAACGGACCCAGGATTCATCGCGAAAGAGAAGAAGAGAAAGACAGAGCTGTTGGTGCTGGGTTGCGATCATTGCGCCTGCATCTCCTATAAGGCGATACTGACTAGCAGATAGAGAAGAAGAAGAGGAAGGTAGAAGACAGGTAGGAGACGTGGACTGAGAATAAGGAGCTTCTTGAGAGGGTTTCACTATACTCTCATGTAGGAGTCTAGTCCATCCAGCTCTCCATACAACATCATTGTCCCCGTTGTCTTGTTTGCTTAGCTTTTGTTCTTCTCTAGTCTCTTCTCTCATCTCTGTCTCCCTCGGCTCATCTGCCCCTTTTCTCGCTCCTCCCCCCTTATCAACTCGGAGATCGTTCTTTTTATGATCTTTATCTCTCTCTTGTCGGGAAGAAGAAACATCTCCACTTGCCTCGACCCCTCCACCAGGTCCAGCAACATAATGAAGGAACTGAAGAAGTAAATCATGAGAGTCCACCTTCCTGCATCTTCTTTGCCTATCAAAAGCCTCTTTCTCCAAGCCAGCAAAAAAGGAAGCGACCTGTTGTAGACTCATCTCCTCCCATAGTTGTCCTTCTACTGGAGAAGAAACTTCTCCCTCGGCTTTCCCTCTCTCCTTCTCCATCTTTTTCAAACCTTGCTCTGTGACTAGCAAGGCGGTTATTGCCCCTCAAGGATGGTTGTAAAAGACCCAATCAGAAGAAAGGAAAAAGAAGGAAAGCGACAGAAGAACAGCGAGTCAGTGGAAAAGAACGAAGATGTTCTGCCCAACAATTGACGGCGGACAGAAGGCATTTCATGAGAAAGAAAGACGAAAGAGTGGGACAGGCAGTCGAGTAGCAAAGAAAAAGAAAAAGAGAAAAGGTTAAGAGATGGGACGAAAAAGGAGAGAAAAAGGCCAGAGATACAAAAACAAATGTGTGGAGACACCCGAGAGAAAGAGAGACAGCACGACAAGCCGAAAGGAGACACCGAGGGGGGGGACAGAAGTGAGCGAGAAGGACTTTTTCTTTGTCGTACTTACAAGAGGGCTGATTTCCTTCTTTGATACAACAGGAAAAAAGCCTCTCTTGTTGTTCTCCGCACACACACGCGCTCCCACGAATACAGCTCGAGAACGCAAGAACAAACTGTCCTCTCATGGAGCTTCATTCGCCTCGCTTGCTATTCTTTCCTACGCCGCAGGCAAAAGGTATGTGCCTAACAGACGCAAAAGATTGCCACCTGGCTAGGAAACTCAACTTAGTAGAAACATGGAGTCTCGATGGTTAGACTGAATTAGTCTTTGCCGGCATTCGATTGTGCACAAAAAGGGAAAAAGCGGGTGCATGCAGCCAAGAAGAAGAATCTATGGACATGCGCTCGACACCGCTAACATTTCTGGCTGGGCTACCTGCTCTCAGCCTATCTCCACTTTCACAAAAGTTTCACCTTCAAGTTTTCATGGCAGAAGAAGTACGGAAGAGTTTCCATGGTGTCAGCTTTTTACGTCATTGCGAGGGAACCTTCGACGAACATCCCTGCGTCCCGGCACGCAGGGAATTTCGTGAGTACCGCGGACATTCTGCGGGTGGTGACTGAATAAAAATTTGTGAAGAACGAAGTGTGGAAAGTACGGAAATCCGAACACACACATGCATACACACAGATGCTTTGCGTGATGTGTATCGGATACTTGATCGATCAGAATGAGTCAGACAAGATGACGGCGGTCGGCACAGGAGTGATTTCCCCGCGGGCTGTCCAATCAAAAATAAAGAGAAATCAACGAAAAAGGACCAAAAAGAGCCACATACAACCGTTGAGTTATCTGTGAGGAAAAAGTGATGACTGTTAGAGAGAAAGGCGGAGAGAGAAACAAGTCATCAGAAGCTAGTTCCCTGCCAGGCAGAATGGCCGAGTGGTNNNGGTTCGAACCCCACTTCTGTCACGTGTTATTCGGCTTCTTCCTCTTCTGTTGAGCTCTCCTTTTCTTCCGTCGTCCTTTTCTAATACAAGTGAGAATGCCGCAGCTCTAACATATCCACGATGTCTTGAGAAGTGGCGATCGGCTCGCCTCTTTTCCCCCTGTTGAGTGGCGATGGCTGTTGCCGGTGACTGACCTTGATTTGGACGGTCTCGAGCAACCTGTAGTAAGCCTCCGATGTACAACATTCTTTTGGAGGCGGTTCGTCTCCGTGGCCTGCTGCTGAGAATTGCA
Source organism: Cystoisospora suis (assembly GCF_002600585.1). Lineage (NCBI taxonomy): Eukaryota > Apicomplexa > Conoidasida > Eucoccidiorida > Sarcocystidae > Cystoisospora > Cystoisospora suis. Next base: position 11,001 of record NW_027156382.1, on the reverse strand, counting down.
AGCAGATTGCTTACAGGGCTTCTCACAACCCCCTCACCGTTCCCCTGTCATCTCACTCCATAAGAGACACGGACCTTTCTGCCCTGTCCCCAAGTTCCCTAGAATGTTTAGTCGGGCGCCGAATTCTCAAAGATCCATTGTAGCACCTGTGCTGACGGAAATCTCGCGATTTCTTCAGTCTTTCTTTAGAGATTTGACTTCTCCCGGTGTAAGTTACACCACTTCGCCTCTCCTTGTATTGTTCTCGGTCCCCGTTTCTCCGACTCTGAAAGGAACAACAGCTGATGAACAGTCCCCCTCTTGCAACGTGATGCAAGCTGAGCTATATTGAACTCACAGTTTTCTACGTTTGGCTCTGCACGGTGGAACGGAAATGAACAAAGGGATTTCTCAGGAAGTACAAGTCTCACGCGCGGTGTTCGTTTAGAAGGGCGTACTGCAGCCGTCAATATGCAGTCAGGGGGTTTGCGCGCCTACCTCTCTGGACGCCTCATATACAAGTGCATCACGAAGCCTCGTCAATGTTTCTTTTCGTCACAGCTGGCAGGTGCGAAAACACACTCTGTTCTTACGGCCGCAAAGCGTCCCCTTCGACTCACCTGTACCTATCGAACATACACACACACACCTACTTTGCTACACACAAGAGATCAAGGGCTCCGTCTAGTATAAGTTTGCTCCGACACCTTGTAAAGACATCTTTCCCATGGCGAAGGCGTCGTCTGATTCCTCAAGGCAACTCAAGTGTTAACCAATTGAAGTCGTAGCGGTCGCACTGAATGCTTCAAATGGAACCCCCTACGCGTACCCCCTAGCTCTCAGTGTTGTTGACGTGCTTGGCTTCAAGAGAGAGACGAGCCGTTCCGGAACGAAGAACCTGTATGCTTCGCTACAGCAGCCTGCTGCATGCGCATGCACATGCTCATTCACACATGCACGATTGTTTGTCGTATCTAGTCTTACTTTTCTCCCAGGCATTTTTCTTACCTGTATCACGTATGTAGATCAATCCTAGGGCTACGTCTCACCCGTTCGTACTCATTGTTCCTTCACTTTCCTTCAGGTGTCTAGCTCCTTTCCACCTTCTCGCCTATCTCTCCCGCCTAGCTCGCTGATATCTTCTCGTATACTGCTTTCTATTCACGCTTGTTCTTGTTTCGGCCTGTGCTAGCTCGTACGAAGAGATCTTTAAATTTTTGCCTCCTGGGCTAAGAAGCTCACTGCGGAGCGAAAGACGTAGAAAGCATTCATCTTAACTGTGGCTACCTTGCCGTAGATACCTGTTGATCTCGACCTAGAAACATATTGAAGTTCCAGGCTTTCAGACGCTTTGCTTTTCGTCTGATGACACTAAAAGATTCCTGATCTTCCGGATCGTAGCCTTTCATGTTGGCTTCTTGAGGAATCTTTTCTGTCCTCTTTCTCGTACTCATCTCCGCCGGGACATCATTCACTAGATGTGTTTAAAGAGGAAGAAAATCGAGCAGGAGCGAAAGAGAGGAGACGAGACAAAGGACTCCATTGTATATGTACGTTGTGGACACCTCTCACAGGAGACGTTTCGATGACGCTCAGGCCTTATACAACCAACGTTGACGCAAATACAAATTCCTACGTAGATCTTTCTTCGTATAGATAACCCTGCATACGCGTATGTGTATGCTGCAACGATAAAAGAAACAAACTCCAAACATACAAGGCGGTGGATGGAGGTGAAAGGATACCACCCTTCATAAAGTGGCAGCAGCAGAGTGCCCCTCCATCACTCTCACTGCCTTCACTTCTCTACTCTAGTTCATTACTTCTCTCATTTCGCCTATACACAGGCTTCACATGCATATATATATGTATATATATATATGCATATATATATATATATGCGATCTGGAGGTATGTGTGTAACATGGTTATACAGATATATGATTGCTTGTTCAAGTGCCCTTGAAGATGAAGAAGTGTGTGTGGAGATAAGAATAAGTGGATGAATAGGAAGACTGACTGTACGGCCAAGTGAGATATATGAGAAGAAGATGACAGGGCTTTGTCATAAGCGTGTGTTTCCTCCTCTTTCTCGGAGAGGGAAGGAGCGTCGATATCCTAATTTCCTTCAGCTGCCTCCTGGGGTATCTCGTCAAGAGTCAAGGGAGCAGATGAATCACACAAGGAGAACTCCACCTGTTCATCTGCCGGTCTGTCTTTCCTCTCGTTCGCCATCTCTCCTTCCTTCGCATGAGGCGAAACCGTCTTCTCATACCTCTCCTCTCTCCTCTTTTCTTTCTCCTTCTCCGTCAATCCGCTCCCATTTCACTCACTTTCCTCAACATGGCCTTCATGTTAAGACCTCCTTGCCGTCGACAGAAGAACACCAGACATTCCTTCGGTGTCTCCGCAGATCTGCCTCTTCCTCTTCTTCGTCTCTATCTTTCTTCCCTTCCTCTCTCGCCTTGCTCTTCTTTCCTCCGAGATCTTCTCACTCGTGTCTCCAGATAGGAAAAGTTCGAAGTTTCACAAGAGAGACAGGGAGGGCATCGTCAGGTGGTCAATTGGCATACAGGAAAAAAGACAAAGGTCAAGAAAAAGGAGATGAAGAACAGGAGGATTTCCAAGCAGAGAAACAAAGAAGGAGAGCAAACATTCGTAGTCTCCTTCTAAGGCTTAAGGTCAGTCACTAGGCAAGGTGGAATGTACACAAGATACCTCTTCTCTTCGGCTTCTTCTTAGCTCTGAATCTTTCTTTCTCGGGATTTCCACGGCCTTCACTTCGTATACTTACTTCCTGATCTT
>NW_027156382.1:7430-8074 GCF_002600585.1 Cystoisospora suis | reverse complement strand
ATCTATCTATCTATACGTCCGATAATAGGTGCGTGGAAGCTGATACCTTTCTTGTGATCGACATCATTGCATGCCTATCATCTAGAGTGATGGATGTGAAGGAGGATAGGGGTGTCTCTATGAGGAACTTTTCCTTTGGAGTTGTTTGTTCTTCTCAGTGGAATGGTATGCACAGCACCCATCAACGTCCTGTCTCCGGAGATGCCGAGAAGCAGAAAAAGAGATCTCCCTCCTTCTCTTGTTCTTCTCCTTCTGTCTCGTATTCCGTCGATAGAGAACGAGCGACAAGAGCTGGATTCACCACGACTGAGGAAAGGCTAATACGCCCGACACGGGAAAGGAATTCAGAGGGAGAGATGAGAGAAGGAGCGAGAAGAAGTCAGAAGAAAATAGAAGAAGATGAAAATGACTGGAACTCGTGTTTACGGGAAATCTACTTCTCGCTACCCTACATGAAAGCAACAGAAGCTGCAGAGGCAGCTTATCTCATTGCCACAAGAACTAGAGGAGNNAAGGAGAAACGAGAGAAGAGAATAAGGACAATGAAGAAGGAGAACAACAAGATGTCCCTCTTGAGTTGCTGAGAATGCTATTGATACGTGTGCTAAGTGAAGATCATATCGAAAGACATCTCACTCCTCTTG
>NW_027156382.1:0-6999 GCF_002600585.1 Cystoisospora suis | reverse complement strand
TATCTATCTATCTATCTATGAAGTCTCCCTGTAAGGCACGCGCAAAGAGGGATTGAATGAAGGAAGTTGACAAGTAAGGTTGAGTATGAAGCCAACAGACTTGGATAGAAGAAGGTGTCTTCACAGAAAAGGACGGAGGATCGTTGGAAGAGGTCGAGGTATATGTATCATAGATTTCTCATCTTTTCCCAGACAAAGATCGAAAGAGTCTTTTTCACTTCATACTTTTCCTCGCTCTTTCCTGCTTTGTTGTCTCCTGTTGAGTGGACAATCCACCCCACATTCTTCCTCGTCTCCCTTCTCGTGTTCTCCCGGCTTCGTCACTCACGAACTTCCTTCTATCTCTCTCTCTTTCTTTCTTTGTCACTCTCTTCTTTTCTCCGGGTCAGCATCCTTCTCACACCTAGCGTCTGTAATGAATCTTCTCTAAGTACACGGACTTCTCCATCTGCTTCGCTTCGCCATCTTCCTTCCATTCTCCTCTCTCTCCTTTTGCTGTATTTCTCTTTCCTTGCTGCCAGTTTCTTTTGTTCTCTCATTTCTCCATTCCTCCTTCTCGGTCCCTTCGGTGACTTCTCCTTCTCCTAGTCCGCCTTTTTTTTCCTTCTCTTGTTCGGTGTGAGCTCACTTCTTGTCTTTGCTGTAAGCTTGACTTTCTTTCTTCTCTCTCTTTCTTTCGCTTTCTGTCTGCCCTGTGTCTGTGCGTGTGGGATGCGCCCGTAGATTTCTGCGAGTATCTTGTCTCTATCCTCGAGCAGTAGATCGCGGACTATTAGAGGATCTCTCACTCAAGCTTTCTCAACGTCACTGGCACATGCAGGTCGCCTCTCTTCAACTTCTTATCGAAGATTTCTCTTCATGTTATCGTCCAGGATTTCTTCCTTTCTTTGAAGCTGTCGCAAATAGACTTGCTTCGCCAGCAACCATCTCGTCATCTACGTCTCTCTCTCACAGTCTTTCTGAAAGGAAAGGTGAGCTGCATGTGCTTTCTTATAGTGGCGAAACAGGGGTTGAAGAGCAGAAGAGAAAGGAGAGAAAGAAAGAACAAGAAGAAGGAGGAAAGGAAAGAGGTCAAAAGAACTCTGGTCTAAGTGTCTCAGGGAGAAGAAACTTAGACAGAGGAAGACAAGAAGAAGGAGATGAGTTGACGCCACTGCGTGCATGCTTTTTCTTCAATTCCTACGGTGAGAAACATATGCATATGTACATAGACGTGGATACGTCTGTATTAGACGTCTAAGAGGTGCATCTGCGAGATAGTGCGGGTTTGACTATGTTCTTCTCTTGAGCAAAAGCTGATGGCGTGTGCTAGATCTCTCTATGGATACAAGCTCTTCCTTTTCTATGCACAAGAGAATCGAGCTTTTTGACGTGTCCGCCAGTCTCGCCGTGTGTAGGGGCTACGTATGCATTTACCTTGTGCTCCATACAGCTATAGAGGAACGTGTCGATGAGGTAAGCTACTAGTATGTATGTGGGCCACCCCCTAGGATACTGATCGACAGATAGACAGGTGGATAGATGGATCGATGGATAGATTAATGATAAATAGGGAGACCGAAGATAGATAGACATAGGTGTCTCGTCTTTAGAACAAGTGTGGGAAAGACGCATGCAGTTGCTTTATACTTCCTTCCACGACAGAAAGGAAGCGAGATAGGCAAACGATTCGTCAATATATGAACCACAGCAACCTTCACCAGGTGCTAGAGAAACTGGAGCGGGCATGCAGCAGTTCTCCCTTCTTGACGGGAGGTCTAGTGTCTCCTCTGCCCTGTTACTCTCGAGTTACTTAGCTAAGGCAGTGCTAAAGGCCGTCAGAATCCACTGGATGCACTTACAGTTCAGCATCAATCCTGAACGTTTTTCTACCAGCTCTAATGTATTCGACGGCCTTCCTTTTCCTGTTCTTCTTTTTTGTTGTCTTCTTGGCTTGCTGTTGTCTCCCTTCTCTTTAAATCATCCGTTTCTCTCTCTTCTTCCTGTCTCGTCTCTCCTCCCCACTACCGCCATCTCACATTCTCTCTCTTGACACAGCTCGTACACACTGCCGTCACCAAGACTTCTTTCACCGTCTCGCTAATGTTCTTGAGAAGGCTCTCGAGCCTCTCTATTACAAGGCCGAACAAGAGAAGAAAAGGAAGAGAGAACCAACAGGCGAAGAAGGCAAGAAGGATATCAACGCGACAATAGAGTCTAGTCACCACCCCCTTTCTATTGAGAATCGTCAGAAGCCCGTGAAGCCCACCACCTCTATGATTAGGAAGGACACAAGAAGTGAAGAAGAAGAAGAAAAAGGGACCACAGAAGGCGAGACAACTGGGCAAAGACTCTCCAGTGCTTCTTGTGTCTCCTCTTCGTTTTCTTCTTCTGCCTCATCTTCTCTTCTCAAATCTTCTTCTTCTTCGACACCTGAACTTTCCCATAATGATGACGGAGTGGTGGTCCCTGAAGGCCTGACGTTTGGTGTTCTAGCTGTCGGATTAAGAGGCATGGTCAACTGCGGATATCTACCCTCTGATAGGCTCTTCACTTATGCATCTGAACTTCTTCAACAGTATGTTGAGAATCCTTCTGTAAGCTTCATACAAAGAGACATACTCTCTAGATCTCAGATAAGACTATCGCTCCTTTCTCTGTTTTTTTGCCATTCTGCGAAGGGTCTTTCCATTCTTCTGTTCTCCTATCTTTCTTGATGGACCTCTTCGTCGGCACATAGAATGGTTTCCTGCTGTGGCTTTGTGTTGCTTGTATTCTGGGGGTATATCCTATAGGCACACTTTCGAGACCCTTCATTGCAATGCTTCGTCCCACTCCAGATATCTTTGAAGTCTCTCCCTCTCTCTACATATATATACTTGTGTCGCTTTGTTAGTGTAAAAGTGTCTCGTTATTCCGTTGTGAGAAATTCCTGTATATGTGCTATACTGAGATTCGTCATTCCAGGATGTCTCCTTCAGACATCTTTGATGTGTGTGTGTCTCTCTCTCTCCATCTCTTTCTCGTTGTTTCTTTCTCTGTCTCGTTCCCGCTATCTCTCTCTCTCCCTCTCTCTTTCGCTCTCTCTCTCTCTCTCTCCATGGCAATTGATAGGCGCTCATCTCTCTTCTTGTTACAGCTCTTTGTGATCTTTGTAGGCATCCATACTTTATGTCCGCGGAGAAGGTCTATCCGTTAAGCATCTCTTCTGGGCTTTAGCGTTTTTCTGTAAAGCCCGACCTCCTCTCTCTTATTCTTTATCGCCTTCCTCTCCGGTTCAAACCACTAAGCCTAACATCCCCTCTCACCTTGTCTTTCCTGTCTCGTCTCCATACCTTCTAAGGACATCATCCTTCCTGCTGAGAACGCTTCCTCAAGAGGCTTTCAAAGCAGCGGATCTGAATGACCTAGCTACTGCAGTCAGGTCATTTCATGATGTTCTTCTTTCTCTCTTGAATAACGATGTGAAGAGGCTAAATCTCATTTTAAAGAAGAGGAAATCTACCCTGAAAGAACTCGAGAGACGAGGCAAGGAGGGAGGAAAAGGACGTAGATTAAGAGAACAACTGGCAGCAATGAGCGATGATACACCAACGATGAAGGGTCGGGGCGTTGCTAAATCAACGGCAGCTCATTCTTCAAACAATCTTGAGGGTGAACGTTCCTTGTTACGTGACGGGAGTTCTACATCTTCTTGTCCTTCTGCGCTTTTCTCTTCTTCTCAACTCGATCAAGATGGCAAGTCTAGTGACCTCATTAAGCAGATATATTTATCAGAAGAGAGCACGTCGATTCTTATTGACTATCTGGATAGCTATCTACGTTTACAAGACTTGCTCTTCACTCTTCTGAGGAGGCATCTCTTTGGATTACATGTATCTCAGAGAATCTATATACTAGAGGATATCTCCGCTCTCTCAGATGTCTGGCCTGCGCATGCACGGAGACCTTCAAAATCTCCTGAGCTTCTCTTAGCTCTTCAAGTAGGCCAGCGTGGAACCGTTTCTTCTTCTTCTTTGGCTCCACACACTGAGAAGAATAACAGCAGCAGCGACAGCGTAGAGAGGGAGACTAGAAAAGAGAACAGGGGAGAGGTCTTCAGTGAGATCCCCATGAACTCGGCGACAGAAGTAGTAGATCTAGCACAGCCATCTACACGCTCCTCTGTCTCTTCTCTTCCCGAACGACAGGACATTGTGGTTCCATCTCCTTCACTAAGGAATCAGGTTAAGGAAGAAGCTTCTTCTTCATCTTCTCAACCCATGCTGCTGCCTACGACCAGCCATCTCCACATTTTGTCAAAGGAAGAATCGGATCAAAGAGAAGAGCTTGTGCCAGAACAGGTTGAGCTGCCTCCTGTTGTTGTAGCCCTTCTCCAGAGTATTTATTATCGTCTTCCCCCACTCTGTTTACGTACACTTTGTCGACTTCTCTCTGCTCTTCATACTCTTGGATTCACATATGAAGGAAGAGATACACCTACACGCACGCGCTTTCACTGCTCTCCTCATCGTAAAGATCTTACGTGGAGTAATCCTCTGTTGCATGTGATTGGGAGAGAGGGGATGAGGAAAGCTAGCCCGGCAACTTCAGAAGAAATGGCGGAGTTTCTCTTACGATACTATGTTGATCTTGAGTGCTTTGATGTATGTATTGAACCTCTTACCTTCTACATTGAAAAGTAAGTACGATCTCGAGACGCTCGTCTCTATCTTCTTTCTCTCTCTTTCTCACTATGGAGAGACAGGTCTTTCCCTGCGTGACGAATAGAATGGGGGGTTTTCTCATGCCTGACGTATAAATGTACACGATAGCTGTTCTCGCTTATGTAATACCCCTTTCCATAGAAGTGAGGAGGAATCGTCGATGAGAGACCTTCTTGCCACTCTCTTTCTTTCTCTGTCTCTCGATATGTGGTGTTCTCCTCCTTGCGTATAAGCCGATCTGGATGTAAGAGATGAGTTGAGGGAGTGGAATGTTTCTTTTTCTTTCTCCTTCAACTCTTCGCTCTTTCGGACGGACAAACGCAACAGCAAAGGGACGGTGATGAGTATCCCTTAGAACAGCACCTATAATGTCTGTAGAGTACTCTGGGATGTCTGTCTATCTCCCTGTCTTTTCGTGTGTGAGGTGGGTTTTTCTCTATTCATTCTCTCTCTCCTTTTGCGTGTCTACCACACACGATCGCTCTCTCGTCATACATCTCAATAAGTGAGAGCATGCAAATGTTCATAGCTATTCGCATGTCTAGACTGTCTAGAGGTATTCAGTCATTCATACACATATATAGATATAGAGATATATAGATTTCTACGTGGATCTCTACACCTCGGCAATGAACTGATTGATAAGCGCCATTGGTGGATTGTTGTACGAGGATGCTCGGAACTCTTCATAAGTGCTAAGCTCTCAAAGACTTAAAGAAGGACAGATAGCGCAAGGTCTCTAAGTGACAGGCACCTCAACCCACCCTTTCCCATCTCACATACACAAAGTGCCTTTGACGAGAAAGGCTTCAGAACGGACACTATCCCCACGTGGGCATGCGGCTTGAGTTGGTACCGCATATCCATCTAACTAAGTACGGAAAAAACTGCATCCACTCCTGCACGGGTTCAGCTACCTATCTATCCATCTATCTCTTGTACGTACATACAGACACATTCCTACTTCTATACATACATATTCTTAGATACATCTACACATTCGAACATACGTACATCCACAGGTGTAATGTGCATATGCGTGATGCAACATACATAAGCCATGCTGATCGTGTTGAAGAGCAACATCTGAGATGTGTCTCTCTCCCTTATTAATACACCTCGATCTCGTTTGACCAACTTACTTTCTCTCTTTTTTCTTTCTCAGGTTTGCTTGCTTGCATGCGTCTCGACCTTTAAGTCCCCCTGTCTTAGAAGCCCTCGGTGTTGTTCTCCAAACTGTTATGCGAGTAGGAAGGAAAAAGAAGAAGAAGAGACGAGAAGCGAGTGATACTGAAGAGATAGGAAGAGACAACAAGCTGCCAAGCATTACCGGGAACTAGGGCGAGATATGAAATAGATCAAGACATGAAGACCGCGGTGTGCACCTGGCGAGGCGGTTGAAAAGGCCGATAGACAGGGGTCGCAGATAGATCATAGGTGTCTGAGAGATAGACATAACTAGATAGATGGCTTGATACTATAGAGAAGTAACCTATCATTCTTCGGGGGGTGTATCGATGCCGGTTCGGTGTTCTCATCGATTGTCATTTGTCATATAGAATCGACACTTCAGAAATATCTCGAGTCGTCGATTCGCGGAGCAGCGCCTCGTAACACCACTGGTAGAGTCTACTCCGCGCTGTACCAAACGTCCTCCGTCTTCAGCTATCCTGACCGTATGAGTATCGGGAAGGGATGGATCTTTCACGGCGAGAAGAGGAAGAAGAAGAGATTCCTTTCTCCCATATTTGGGGGTCTTCCATATCTCTTCTTCTCACACTTCTCAGAGTCTCTTCATTGTGTCGATTGTCCTTTCTGTTTCCCCTAGGACCACCGATATGCCGTCGAGTGTCTTGAAGATCTTCCTGACTTTACTCGTTCTTTCATCCGTCAAATCTGTCCTAGCTACAGGCCGGAGACGATGAACAGCGCTCGAATGGACGAACACCAACAAAGTGTTTTCAAGAGTAAATCTTCTCTGGTCGTAGCGTATGAGAATCGAGAGTTCTTCTTCCCCACATCAAGCCGTCGTCTGTCGTCTCCTCTCCTTTCTCGGTAGAGATATACATACACATGTCTATCTGTCTATCTATCTGCGTTCTTCATGTATATGTACCTGCACGTAGTTCCATGACAGCTCTGTGACTGCATGCATGTAGCAGGCGGGGAGAGGTGTGCTACTTACATCTCTATGAGGTATGTATCATTGAACCTGTGGATATACAAATAACACATATCTCGTGAATACACACGGAGAGGATATCTACTTCCCCCCTCGTTTTCAAAGAGACATATGAAAGCCCCCCCCCCCTCC
>NW_027156381.1:29050-61799 GCF_002600585.1 Cystoisospora suis | reverse complement strand
GTCCGGTGTCCAACAACTGAACACCCTCCGCGTGCGTAGCAGGTGCATCGCCTGGCATCGCAACACTACACAGTAAGAAGCTCTTGCCGCTACCGCATATCCCTGAATGCAGCCACCGTCACTGTAGCTGTTCACTAGCTGGCTGGTAGCCGGGTTAACAGAGTCGACTTCACAGACATGTCGTTGGGTTCGGCAAACACATCAGCGGCTCAGCGGCGAGTCAAATGTGCAGCGGTGGATTCATCTCTTTATGGCTCGAGAACAGTGTCTCCCGTTTGTGGGGCACACTCACTCGGTTGTCAAACAGGTGACACTCTGAGCACAGTTTCCGCAAGGAAACAGAGCCCCGCAACGGTACCGGCTAGAAAGCTGTTACCATTGTTGTCATATACACGGCTACAAGCGTCATGGGGAAGCTGTATGCTGGTGCCCCCTCGGGGTGTCAGTTTCTTTGTCGGCCAAGAATCAAGAGACTCAAACCTCGTGTTTTCGTCTTCGATAACTACCTGCAGTTGCTCGGCGCTCTCTGACTGGGGGTGCGTCCGAGAAGTTTGCACGACGGAAGAAAAATTTTTGCAAGACATCCGGGCAGTTGCAGCTGACCTCGGACGGCGCTATTAGCTGTTTTCACGTGTAAGCTGGTGCCCCGAATTCTTGTAGATTTTGCTCCGTCAGCGGAAGTCTTGCAGTCCTTGCTAGACTTCGGCGGCAAACTTCTGTTGCGCTGTCTGACACGGACACCCGTCCGTGTCAGACATTTGTCGACACGCTACTTCTGTTGAAGAGAGGCAGTAGCCTGCCGTGGGCCTGGGGTTAACATGCCAAGAAAACAAGGGAACTGCGTTGGCGCTAGGCTTTTCCGTGGAACAACCCTTCATGCCATACACAGGGTCTTTCGAGAACGAACGTCGAGCGGTGAGACGGAGTACTGAACGCGCTTAGCGCGGGACAACAAGCAGCATCAGGGGGCTGAGGAACAATAACCGCACGCCATTCCAAGCTAGAGCTAAGCCCGTGCGCACACCGTGAGTAGTTCGTCGGCGGAAGCGAACACCCGCCACACGTTTAAAGTTCTGGTCGGTCCCCATAACGCCCACCAGATTCGTTAAGCGAGGGCTCGGTTAAGTGGACAAGCAAACTGCGGGGGGGAGGACCAGCTGTAAGGCGTATAAACACGGAACTGTAAGAATCTTACCGCTAACTCACATTGGGACTACCTCCTATACAACTAGGTAGTGTGCGCAACAAAAGGCTGCCCCCCAAGTCTAGCAAGGATGGCAAGACTTCCGTGACCGGACCGAAATCTACAAGAATCCGGGGCGACAGTTTACATGTGAAACAGCTTATAGCGCCGTGAGAGGGAACCCCGCTTCTTCTTGAAACCCTCCGACTCTCGGTCCTATCAGATTCGTAACAATCCCGCGCCTCGCGGGCCGATCTTTGACAAGTGTTCCGTTCTCTGTGAAATGACAACACGCGACGGAGCCGTCATCGAGCTGTGTTTACACCCACCGCTCACCGGCTAAGCAAACAGAACCCACTTACAAATATGACTGGGAGACATGTGCAGGCTTAGAGACGACCGAATGCTCCCGCACATCCGCAGGTACTCCACTGCCTCGACAGCAGGAACTCCGGTACCCGATGGCCTCGAAAGCGTCTTACACCTCTTCCCTCGGAGCAAACCCAGCTAACCGTGGCAAACAACAAGCACAGGCTCACCAGGAACTGCTCCTGGCAGGCACAAATGAGCACTCCTCAAAGATGCACTACATCCATGAACCGTAGCATGCAACGGTGTTGAAGCGACTCCACGGCTGGGCGGGTAGTATCACTTGCAACGCAGACTGTTTGTGACGTAAGCACAGCGCCTTCACCAGACCTCAGGCATTCGCTACAGGCTTGCTCACATTTGGCGGTGCCCCTGCTGCGGCCGCAAACTGTCTCATGTGATGTGACTTTCGCTGAGCCCGGAGGTCCGCAAGGAGTTTTCTTAGCTTGTTGTGATGCGTCTTTGCCGCATTGATCTGGTCAAAAAGCGGCATGCACAGGGCCTTTGTTGCTGCTCCAGTGTAGGGTCCAAATGTACTCTCCTAAAAGCAGCAGACACCATCAAACCAAACCGCAGAATACATGTGGTCAGTCAGCTCTGCCTTCCCTCCTCGGTGCTATGAACACTCACCTCTCCTGAGGGTGTCAGTCGCGCTCACATGCATGCCAGTAACGCGAACCTGGCTAGCGAGAACCTGCTCGCGTCAGCGCCCCCGTCTCGCACTTGGGGGATTCGATAAAACAGACGTAGAATAACGAACGAGCACTGCAAAAAGAGTTAACTCCCCTTCAATCAGTCGGAGTCATGGAAGGAGCTTCAAAGAATCACCGACATGAGGTGCAGAGGTTCGCGTTTGATTGAGCGACTACTTTGCAACTGTCCTTCCCGGTCGTAGACTTGGATCGCCAGGAGCTTCCTAACAACTCCATCGGCAGATAACTGAGTATTATAGACAGCGCTGGATACGCGTTCGCGTCGCTTACACGAGAAGATATAGACCTACTTGGGTTCGCTCGAGCTCATACTTCGTCGCTTCCAGGGCCTGAATGATCCGAGTCCGTTTGGCCTCCTGCACAATTTACAAGCGCAGAGAGTACCTGTCTGTCAGGTATCCTTACTGAGCTCCTCAAACTAGACTGACTCTCATTCGAACTTCATTCATACCGAGAGAATTACCACGCTCCTCCCCCCCCTTACATCTTAGAGACAATGTAGGTGACCGACCTGCCACTCCACGACAGACATGAGCATATTCTATCTGCAGGAATAATGCTATCCAGGGGTATATAAGTGGAGACAGCTATGCAGATACCAACACGCGTATGTGCGAATGCAAATGTTACACCTTGCTCTTTATACATCCCCCCTATATCTAGTTAGGAACGCCCAGCAGGCACAGATATAGTTACAGCGAACAAGAGAAAAGTTTCTGACGTCGTCAACATAAACAGTCCACTTCGCTGATGTCCCAGCGAAAGCCGGAGTGTCACCTCTTTTAGAAAAAGCAGCACGCAAAGACAGTTCTCTGTTGTTCTGCTCATGTCTCTCTTACAGCAGAAGTATCATCTCCATGGCTGTACAACGCTGTCCCTGAGATTTCCAAAGATTGAACCGTAGAGATCAGTAATCTTTCTCTCACACAGGCACCCACCAAACTACCAAAGAGAAGTGACCAAAACCTCGGCAGGCTTGCCACCCCCTCCTCTTGAGGTGCATCGATGATCCCTTACATCAGGAAGAGTAGATGTGTAGAAGTGCTGCAGAAGCTCCGTGACACGAAGCTGTTGAGTTCGCACGGCGTTGACTGTCAGAGGGTCGTACTCCACTGTAAGTAAAGAAACGCACATATACATCTACACCCCCATGAAAACACTCTTCGGGAAGTATATTACTGAGACACGGGTGCCACCACTACTACTAGTCCGTGTCGCCTCGCCGACTCCTTACGAAACAGAAGAAGGAGAAGGAAGGCTTTCTACAGAACAAAGAAAGAAGAGATTGAGGGAGTCACTACTAGGGAGAAACTACATACCGCTCGCTAGCCCCACAGGATATGTCTATCAGCATCCCCCGGCCAGCGGATGGAAGATGTGATAGGAGCATTGCCCCTATTCTTTCTTTTACGCGAGCAGAAACAGATTGAGAGAGAGAGAAAGTAAGAAGAAAGCGATAAAGAAGAAAAGAACAGGAAACAGTTCATTGGATTTCGCTCGACGCGTGCGTAAGGAAGGTCACCTTAAGTTGCCAACCCTAGACACATCTATTAAGCTAGAGAGGGAGAGACAAAAGCAGAATCGAAAGGACAATGTATCTGAGGAAACGGGTTACACCATTATCATCATCTTGTGTACGCCGTCCAGAAAGTGCATGAACCAAGTGAATGGGCCGACGCAAAGAAAAGGAGGTGAGAAATAGAGAAGCAGGTAACATAGGAACGAACATACATACGATGAACGCTCAGCTTAGTGTAGTTCAAGGTAGGTTGGCCTGCGAAACCCCGTGCAAACGTCCTCCTTCACCAGTACAGTCCCTCGCTCTCTAGGTGAGAATGACACTCAAGATGAGAAGGGAAGATACCCCGAAGAAAGAAGGTCTTCCAGATAACTACGAGCACCGCTATGGAGAGATTACATGTTCTACACGATAGGTGTACGTCCTACCTTGGGACGCAAACAGCTAGTTAAGGCGAAAGAGATTCGACACCATCTTCACACGCAACCGTAGGTATGAAACACAAATCTTCCTTCCCTTCGTACTGACATGCTTTTGGTAGTCTTCCTCCTTACCACAATTGAGCCTTCACTAGGAGACGTCTCTCTTACTACCAAGATCACAGGAGAAAATCGACACTTTGAGGATACCATAGAGACAACACACACCGCCAGCCAACTGTCATATAAGCCGAAAAGACCACTCCTCTCCCCCTCTATGCGAATCAAAGACCAAGCCAAGCCGTGGAGACAACAACACCATCCCAGTGTTTCCGACAGTAGGCTCTTCTTTCACGTCTGGGTGTATGAAGAAGACCCTTGCTTTTGTCGACCTCCCTTCCTAGGCTCACCAGCTGTCATGGCAGATCAAATGGACGTACTTGCTGGCGTTTCTATATGGACAACCTAAGAAGTATCACGACAGAAGCTTAGCCTGTATGAATCAGCACGAGTTCTACACCTTCCGGAGAGATACTAGCACTTCTCTCTCATCCTCTGAACGCCCTCTTCCCGTGTTTATCATAGACTTCTGCCGTGAGCTGGCGTATTATGTGTGACCTTTCTGTTCTCGAGATTCTCTTCTCTCACGGTGAAGGAGCATCTCCCGACTTACGCGCAGCAACTTGAGCGGCCTTCTCACTCTGACAAAGCTTGGTGTTGAATACGAACATGTATCGACCTGTCTCGTATATTGAAGAGTCTGGCGTGATCTATACAGGCAACAAGAGACAGGAAGAAAAAAAGAACAAACGTGCTTTTTGAGAACGGGAAATACATAAATAGAGATAGGGTTAGATGAACAGATGAAAGAAAGATAGATAGAAAAGTAGGTAGAGAGACAGATAGATGTTCTTCCACGATGGGAGAAGAGAGCGTTCACATCTGGAGAAAGGAATGATATATACACTAGTGCACCGGAGAACCACATGATGACAGGGCGACGCCTTAAAACCTAGATAAGACTCAAGGTGGCTAGATAGAAACATGTCCTCTCTCTCCAACAAGAGAATCAAGGCGTACTCGAGACACATGTATAGTAGAGATGATCAAGAGAAAGACAACCAAAACGATAGCGACGACGACGACGACAACAGCAGAGGAAGCAGAAGCCACAGAGAAAGACAAGAGAATAGCACTGTAGTTGCTGGCATGAGTTGTCCACCTCATGAATGAAGACGACGAGGAGATAACGAACTACTTGAACAGGCACGCGCGTCCTTCTCTCTTCAGACGCCCAGCCACTGTCAAATTCCTTCACCTGCTGTCTCAAGATGGATGATTCACCAATAGAATAGAAAAGATCGATCCCATGCATGCTCTTCGTTGATCCCCGAGAGCTCTTCCTTGAACGTTCTTCTGTAGCACCCTCGAATAGATGTGAAACAGGAGGAGATGTGAAGATTCAAAGAACCAAGCTAGCTAGCCGCGTGTCTTTCAAACGTAGTTGTCTACATAAGCACCCTGTCCATTATACAGCCGCTAACGCCGTACTTCTGACAGAGGGAAGAATGAAGGGATGAGAGTTCGGCTATCAAAGCCACGCGTCTATCTTACGGCTTATAGAAGACATACTATAAGGACCACGATGAGAAGGACATCTCTGTTTTCTTCTCCTGTGGTTTAGTTCACTCCACGAGAACGTCTTCACTAGCATAAAGAAGAACGATGTATTAGACACGTATCTATCAAAGGAAGTAGCAAAGCTCTACAAGCAACATAACCGATTAGAGGGACAACTCACTAACCGTTTTGTTTCCTCCTTCTACTTGACTCGCACATTCCTTTACCCAGGTCTCGACAATGTCTTCTTCATTTCTCCGTTCAGAAAGTTCACGAGACATCTCCTGTTCAGGAGACGAGACAGCTGTAGATGACGATGGCGAAGACTGCTGCTTATTGTTCAGAAGTCCGCGACTTCCGGCGGCATACAGTTGACGCCGACCAACCTCAAGCTGTGGGAGGTGTAGAGGCTCGACAGCTTCAAGATCATTCAGTCGAAGATCTTCGCGAAGCTTTAGCTCCTTGAACGATGACAAGGGGGCTACCAGACACATGCCGAACCAGAGGCAGCACCAGGAGACACAAAAGATCAAAAACAACGCGGGAGAAAGACTCCTCAAGACAAAGACAAAGCCACAAGGTGCACGTATATAGATATGTATGCCTATGTGTATATGGGTGTACATATATCTACATACATATATATAGACATACATGTATATGATCACGGGGACCCATGGGTTGGTTACCTACACATGGTTGTACGAGGAGAGACAGCCAGAAGAAGATGTAGAGATTGGACTGAGAGGTGGTGCTACAGGGAGCAGATGAACACAAACATACAGTCAGGTAGACATTTCATCGTCATAAGCCCTCGGGAGGACTTCTCTTCCTCTATGAATGAAGCTGGATGGAGAGAAGCAGGGGAGACAAATTATACAGATGAACAGCCTTCTGCAACAAAGAGGTGTACTTCCACTCACGACGGATGAGACCGCATGGGGCCTGTCTTGACCTCCTGACATCATTAGTGCCTAGAGAAAGTCCGCTTGTGCATGCACCCCAATCTATAAGAACAGAAAATCTCGTGTCCGACAGCTGATAAGTCTCTTCCTCGTCTTCCTCTTCTTCAGCTCAAATGACTCAGGTGGAAGAGCCGGAATGCACCGGCAGCAGGTTATAGACAGGAAGATACAGAAGAAATCACATGGAAGATAAAAACGAGTAGACCCCACTTCCAGAGAATAGGGCGCATGACTTCGTAAAGGTGAATCTCCATAGAGAATAGATACAGGTGTATATGCGCTATGCAGTTGAAAGGTATAGATACCATCACGAATCGATACGACAATATGCATCTCCTCCTTTCGGGTTTAGCAGTGCCTGAGGGTGTTGATGTACGAAACCACGTACACCCGCCTCAACCGTATACACCTCACAACTCAGAACTGTATACGTGTATACATAGGTGCGCAAATCTATAGCTACAGATATAGGGGCAGCTGGATACGGGCATATACATCTATATATGTATGTATGTATATGTGCAGAGGCATGTATGCCTATACAGTCACATGAAACTGGGGGTGTGAGGTGTCTGGTGTCTTGTTGTTCTTTGAGACTCTCATACCGTCGACTTTTTCTATTTGACGAACTTTCAAGGCATCTTTATGTTTTCGATCGAATTCGGTTCGAGCAATCTCTTTCTCTTTCTCAGCCATGAGGTGAAGCTGCTCGATGATCATAGACGTCTCTTCACTGGTGGTGACTGCGGATGGAGGCCGATTTGTCGAGTCTTCTCTAGCTTGAGATCTTTTTGAGGCAACAGAAGAAGATACAACGTCAGCTGCAGAAGGAGGCAACATCTGTTGAAGTAACAAGCGAAGAGACTGCCGGTTAAAACGCTCTAGAAGACGGCTACGTAAAGGACCACGTGATGCTGGAAGAGGCGCACCTAAAGAGCAAAGGAGATCAAACAAACAAACAAAGAAAGGGAAGATTCAAGCAACGTGTACACTCGACATAATACAAAACGACCGCATAGATCATTGAGAGATGATGAGAGGCTTAGATGCTTCAACGTGAAGACCAGATATATACACGTATATATATATATATATTTATATATAAATAGATATATGTGAATCAAGATATGTCTACTGATGTATACATATACTGCAGTGTCTGAGCTGAATAGTAAGAAGCGATGAGAACGACAAAAGGAGAGGGTCCACGCGAGCTATGTCGGGAAGCTTCGGGGTGTATGTCCATCGTTTCTTTGAGAGAAGCTGGCGGAGAAAAACGTTAAGAGATCTACGACGAAAGAACGAAAGAAAGAGGCCAGTCGAAGATGTGGGCATAAGAAAGAGAAAGAGAAGCATTATCCACCGAAGAAGACGAAGGAAAGACATGACTGCTTCTCTCTCTCTTCTCTTGTTCTATCTAGATCTAGATGTATACATATAGCTACAGCCACACAACATGGGGCATGTCTACCAGACTACGATTATAACGATCCACCTTGCATGCGCTATGTGTATGCCAGAGACGTGTCTATATAGTGCGAGAGAGAGACAGCAGTTGACCTACTAGTTGAAACACACGCTTAGTCCCTCTAAGAAGTAGTCCCAGAGGCCTACCTCGGTGCCACATGCCAGGTGTATATCTTTACGTGCAAGTGTATGTAGATACGCACAATGTCTGTCGTTGTACGCCTGAATGCATAGATGAACTTACGAAGCCCTAAGAGTTTCTTCGCTTAGTGTGTAATGCCCCAGAAATCTCGAGTCATCCAGTAGGTAACTATAAATAGGCACGGCTCAAGGCGTAAATGCCACATGCCTAGGTATCTTTCCGCGATGACTTGCGTACATACCACATGATAGGCCTACAAACTGAGAATCCAAATAGAAAAGCCTCCTTCACCAAGAACAGAACCCTACAGAGATCTCCTACCAGACGAGAGAGACGCAGCAATAGAAGAAGGAGAGCTTCCGACGAGGTGTTTAGATGGATAAGAAGAGAGATCTCCACTGAAAGAATTGAACCCATCTGCAATGCCAAACCCCGTCACTCGAGAGGCCTCGGTACTGATCAAATCTTCTGACGGTGAGACAAGATTCAAAACCTCTTGCGGCCGCGGTGTCTAGACGCAAAGGAGAGAAGAAGAGAGCCCACTTCATATAAAAGAAACTCCTCATCCACCGAGATGCAGGAACACATGAACGAAATAGAGTCCGTGGCGGGGAGTCTAATACACTATCATATAGACAGATAGATAGACAAATATCTATCTATCTATCAATCAGCAAGCCTCAACAGAGCCTGCATATAATCGAGAAGGAGGGCTCCTTTCTTCTCTCTCTACGAGAGTAGCTGACTCGGTATCTACATAGACCCGTAGCGGAGGGAGGGAGCATATGGAAAGTCGACGTATCGAACAGACATATGGGAATGTACGTCCCCTATCTACCTGTCGATGTGTACATGTGGAGAGAGCGGCATGAGGACCTAAGACGTGGAGGTCTCGTAGGAATAAAAACTGAGACTACCTCCTGATACACATAAAAAGAAGGAGATGTGTCAGTTCAACTACCTCCCGAAACGAGGGACGTTCTCCGTCCTTGTCTCTCACGACCTCGAAGACAGCGGTTCTTATACAAATATATAGACAGACATCGCATGAACCCAGGCAGACACCAAGCTAGCTATCGGCGTATCGATCCGCCCGTTCATTCTACCCAATCTCGTGTGAAAGTCTCTCGTTCTTCGTTCTTTCTTGCCTTTCTCATCTCTATCTAGTCATAGAGGTTCACCGCAGGCAATAGACTCGGTAGATCTATTACCTCCCCGTTCGTTACGCACATAGTAGGACTTCTATCAACCTCACGGGCAACACCGGTCACACCTCCGTGTCTTTTATATTCATGGAAGAATGCACGAGGGAAAAGAAAGACCAGAAATCCTTACAGAGGCCTGAAGGGTCCATTAACGACATAGAGGATCCTTCTTATTCCTCATTAAGCCGCTTTGTCACAATACACATTCGTGATCTATCTATCTATCTATACCTACCTGCGGACCAGAATCTATCTATCTATATCTATGTATCTATCTCACCGCCTATGTACCTATAAGAGAGGGAGAAAAAGACAGAGACATCCGTGAAGATGAACTGAAAAGATAACCTCCTCTTCTTGAAATTCTCCTTACAAGGAGGGGAGGTATAGATGTATGAGGGAGATTGATAAGTGATCCCGAATCATCTGAATTCGATGAGGTATGACTGGCACTGTTGCTACCACTTCTCATAGCAGGGGGAAGAAGGCCAAGGAATTCCTGGAAGTAGTTGGACTGAAAGAGCCTTTCGAAAAACTTCTCTCGCGTCATCTGTCCTAAGAGGAGGGAGGAGACAAACGACAGAGCCCATGAAGAGAAAGAGAATAAAGACGAAGACGTGAAAAGAGAGTGAATCTTTCCACCGAAGAACAGACAGATGAAAAGGGTACCGTCGTAGGTGAGGTCGTGCAGAGACAGGTTCTCTCTGGTCTCGATGGAGGCAGAAGAAAAAGAAAAGAGAGATGAACAAGAAGAAGAAAAGAGAAACGAGAAAGAAGAAGAAGATACGAGCCTCGGTCATTCATGATTCATCTAGAGAAAGAAAGACAGACAGATAAGCAAAAATGGTGATAGTAGAGAAGGAGAAAAGGCTCAGAAATCGAGTTTTCATGATGAGCAGCCATCACATGGGTCTCTACTCCCCGGTGTACAGACAGACGACGAGACCAAAGGAGAGAGGAAAACGAAAAAGCAGAAAGAGACACAAGATGAACTGAACGAGACAAGCTCGTCTCGTCCCTCTTTCCTGAAGAAAGTACAGAAGAAACATAATAGCAGCAAGCACCCTTTCATCTAGGAATATCTTTCATTCTCCCTACCCGTTAGAACGAGCTGTCCATACACTCGACGTATTCGTGGGTCTTCGTCCAGTATCGCTTCAAGCATCTGTCCATTACAATTCACAAGTAAAGAAGTCTGATCTGAACTTCCTGCTGTCCCTCCGACAACTTCGAACTGAGGTGGACGAAGAAGGAAAGATGACGCGGGTGCTTCCGCTGAAAGAAGGAAAGAAAGAAAGAAAACTCATGTGATGGCTCTTTTCTGAACCTTCACCATGGCTCTCAAGTGTCTATACACCCTTGAAACCGCGCATATCCGTATATAACAGCTTGTTTACTTGAAGTATCAAAATCAGGATAAATAATACACATGTATATACAGATATATATATACCTATACTTATCCACACGTATGTGGATTTACGTGTCTTGAGACTGGCATGCATGCACAGGGAAGTAGAGTGAGAGAAAGCGAGACAAGACACGGAGGGAGAGTGTATACCTACGAACTGTCTATGTATAGTGTGAAGCTAGCTAGCTATGGAAAAGCGAATAGATATGAAAGAAAACAAAAAGAGAAAGAGAGGCAAAACCAGCGGCGTATCTATATAAGTATATCTGTATCTATCTTTCTGTAGATATGCGCATATAGAGATATATAGATATCCTAACCGACTGATTCTGCAAAAGGGGCCCCGGTGTAGCGTCCCCCCAATTTGGAGAGTCTTCAGGAGTTGTCCATTCATGACGGCACTCTCTAGATCCCTGCCTAGGTGGAAGGAGAAGACTCACGTGTAGGTTGCATGCGATGTGCTAGGAGTTCAGTCTCATGTAGCTTCCAAAATTCATCTGGCGTTAACACCTTTCCTCGTCTCCCTCCTGCCGCACTCGACTTGGCCTTGAGATTTCTCTCTGACTCCCTTTTCGAATCCTGACGATTCAGCGCCCCTTGAGCAGAGTTGTTTCTCGTGCTAGCACTTTCTTCTCCTTCTCCTCCTCCATCTTCCTCGTCTAGATCACCATCATCACCCTCACTCTCTTCAGCCGGGTCCCTCACTAGAAATGTATAGAGATTTCGAAGAGAAAGATTCGTATTTAAGAGACTTCTTCGCAATTCACGGAGCTCTCTTCGTTCTCTTTGTTTCTCTTTTCTCTCGAGATCTCTCAATGAGACTCGAGGCGGAGACACAAGACGAGGAGGAGATGCCCCGTCTTTCTTCCTAGAGTCCAGGCTCTCTCTTGGTGTCAACACACCTGAAGTTTCTCTGCCTCTATGAGAAGAAGAAGTTTCATGACTTCTCATGACTTTTCCTTGCTGAGAAGATGGAGGGAAGCTACCAGCGCGTGAAGATTCAGAGAGTCTGCGAGAGGTGCAAAGGAAAGGAATATGGACAGGCAAAGAAAGAAGGAAAGACGACGTACCGTACCGACGGTACAAGACCTGAGACAACTCATGCTTCTGACTGTACAGAGATATGCATACATATATATATGTATGCGCACATACAGACATATATATAGAGAGAGAGAGTTATGAATATACAGAGAGAGAGACGCTGAGGTATCGCAGACCTGCCTACATGCTTGTGCACGCAATAAATAGACGTATAAAGTATATAGATATACCTATATGTATACATGTATATGGCGAGAAGTTTACGTTTCTAGAATGACGGCCTGTTACGATCTTCCGAGAAAGAAGAAAGAGACTCATCAATTGTCGAGGCACGTCCGGGAAGTTTAGAAAAGGCTAGAGATTCCTCCTGCTATAGATAACTTCCAGGGAGAAGATAAAACGCATGCGAACTTCTCGATGTCATCGGCGTTATCACATCAAGAAAGTGAGCTACCCCTGAACCACATAGATGTCTAAACCGAGACAGACGATCAAAGGCCCGCCCCGTATATCCGTGCAGATAGATACGCAGAAAGACAGAGAGTACACACTGATAGATAGATAGAGAGATTAGCAAAAGATCAATTGAAGATAGATAGATAGATAGATTAAAGATAGATAGATAGATAGATAGATTAAAGATAGATTAAAGATAGATAGATAGATAGATTAAAGATAGATAGATAGATCGCACGCGCAACCACGAGAAGGAAGGAGAAGTAAGAGATAGCATAGCGTACATGTTCATCATGACGGCGGTTGACTTTTTGTCAGAGGGGAGCCGTTGTTCTTCTCCTCCCGTCGTTTCTCTTGATCGTTTTCTTGCATCCTGTAAAGAAGAGGAGACACTTTGGATCTGGGAAGCCGAGAAGGATGATAAGGGGCCTTTCTCTTTTCCTCCTAGATCTCCCTGACCACCACCTGGGGCTGAGGAGGCATCTCTTATCTCACTAAGTCCAGCTGATGAAGAAGAAGAAGAATTCGGTCTACCTTGTCTTACACTTCTATCGTCTTGACTGCTTCCTATACTACTGTGCCCTGCTATTCCTTGGGCAGGTGGACGGAGAGAAGGAGTTAGAGAGGCTCGAGGAGAAGAATCGACTTGCTGAGAAGCAGCGAGCCCAGGCTGTCGATCTTTCTCAGGGGTCGCGTCAGATAGAAGAAAAGAAGGAGATCTTCCTTCATTCAGAGATGAGAGAAAAGAAGAGGTAGCAGGAAGAAGAAGATGATGAGATGATGGAAGAGAAGAAGAAAAATGAATAGAAGAAGACAAAGGTAACTGAAGCGCCGTCTTAAGACTGTTAAGAAAGTCAGATAAAATCGTCTGACAAAGAAAGAAAGAAAGAAGAAAGAAAGAAAGATGACAGAGACAAAGAACATAAGAAGAGAGGAAGGGATCCAAACCAACACAAGAAGGAGGCGACTGAAGAAGAATAGAGATGAAGAAAAAGGAAGAAGAAAAGAAAGAAAGATCAACTCCATACAGAGAAACATGCTCCTGAGGAACACGGGAGAGTTTGCGTGGCAATCGAATGCAATCCTCGCCTAGCCGAAAGAAAAGACGCATGCCCCCACTTAAACTCAGAATAACTCTCCTGTCTCCTCCTTGAGCTAACACTAGTTCAACAGAAAGAGAGAGACGAGACGATCGAACCTCCTGTCACTCTACACAAACCCAGACGGAGCGCCCGTCAAGAAGCAAGGAGCAGAAGAGATAAGAAGTCTCTAGAGCAAGAAGAAAACAGAGAGAGAGAGAGAGAGGAAAGAGAGAGAGAGAAGTGTAGAGAAACGGCTGCTCTCTTGAATATTCAGAGAAAGAAAGGATTCTAGAGATAGGGGACAGACCACCGGGCTTTTCCTCCTTCTTCCTCTTCCATAAACATGGAGGGTAACGTTAGTAATAGCGTAGATGAAAAGAGGTGCAGAGCAAAGCTCTCTACGAAGCGAGAAGGCAAAAGAAAAGAAGAAGAAGAAGAAGACGACGTCTCTCCTGTCTCTATCCTTTATCCTCCTTTACAGATACTCTTCAGTCTAGGGGGAGAGACACAGTAGACAAGGTGCCGAAAAGACACCCTTCCTACACCATCCACTCAAGTCCTAAATAGATACATTGAAAAGAAGCAGAAAGATAGATTAAAGATAAATAGATAGATTAAACATAGATAGATTGAAAATAGATAGATTGAAGATAGATAGATTAAAGACAGATGAATTAATAGATAAATAGATAGATAGATTAAAGATAGATAGATTAAAGATAGATTAAAGATAGATAGATAGATTAAAGATAGATTAAAGATAGATAGATAGGTAGACTGAAGGCAGGATATTAAGGACCAACGAATGCATGTAGATATAGATTTATGCAGATGACTATTGACAGGTACGTCTGCATCTATATAAGACTGCGGAGAGAGTGCTGTCTGCACCGTTCTGTTTTGCGAGGAGAGAATCTGTCAGAGACTAGAGAACCCGCTGCTTAGGAAAAAAGATCAAACAAAATACTTTGCTGACGAGTCTCCACGCGGTTCCGCTACAGATGTATAGATACGCGGTACATACATATTCATACATACATACATCCATATTCATACATTCATTTTACAAATACACACATATATGCATGCATCCACATACATACATACATGGTCAAACATACATATTCATACACAGATATATCTTCATACGTAGTAATACAGATAGACTCCATGATTTGTAGTCAGCAAGACAGAAAAGAAGCACCAAACCAGAGGCATGTCACACCGAAAGAAGAAAGGGAGAAAGAAAAGACAGGAACGTGTGGGGAAAGAAAATTTTGAATTGCACGACAGACACTTGGAAAAGAAGACGACGGCGAGGAAGAAAGGCTCACATCTCCTTGCCCGCTTTCAGCTTCTCTAAGAGTACTGAGAAGATGAAGCCTCGGAAGAGAAGCCGGATGGGAGAGCTGAGAAGAAGAAGACGAAGAGGAGCGGAGAAGATTTCCGTGGAGCTGTTGAAGAAGACTGCATGCAGAATCCATCATACTTCGATCGGTCCCAAAGTCGAGGACAGCTGTACATACACCCGGGAGTGATGGCTCTGTAGGAGGATTTGAATAGGTCAGCCGTGCCTAGAAACACCCCAGCAGAGAGAGAGAGAGAGAAAGAAAGAAAGAGACACAGGTTGGTGACTCCAGAAGAGAAGAAAGGAAAGAGAGACATAGAGAGAGAGACAAGAGGAGCATGACAACAGAAGTACAGATTGCAGCAACAAAGGAGAAAAAGAAGAAAGCGACGTGGCAAGACTACAGCCCTAAGCGACGGCCTGCGAAGTGTATGTGTACTGAGATCTCAGACGTAAGCGAGAATATGATCTTGTGACTGAGAAAGAAGGGAAGGATTCTTAGAGAAGAGAGAAATATCTAACTTGTGCGAAAGAAGAAGAAAAAATAGAGAGGAAATGTAAAGATTTGAAGGAGTTGTGCCTGACGGACTTTCGCTGTTTTCTTTGATCTCTCTGTGGATGTCCAGTGATGTAACCACAAGAGAAATCTCAGGTCATACACCTCTCCCGTCTCGTCTCCTTCTTTCTTCTTCTCTTCCGTTTCTTCTTCTCGTTCACCCGTCTCTGTGTGTGCGGCATCTTTACTGATAGAAGAAGAAGAAGGCGTGAGAAAGCAGAGAATGCGAGAGGTTAAGAAGAGAATCCCTCTCCCGATCCCAGTAAGGTTGACAGGCTGGAAAGAATTCTCTAGCTCTCCGAGATAGAGAGAAAGAGAAGAAGAAGAAGACTCTTCTTCCGTCGCAAAGTCGTCCATGCTTCTTATCTTTTCGTGGAGGAGATAAGCATCAAAGAAAGAAAGGAAGAACAACCGACAGAAAAGAAAAGAAGAAAGACTAATCTTCGCGGGGTGAGACGATATGTCTGAAAAAAAGAAGGGAAAGGGTTACCCTAATTCTAATGGGAGAGGTCTTTCTTCCTTCTTATCCTCCACTCTCCGCGCTTCCTCTCCGCTTCTTGACGCCAACGGGTCCGCGAGTACACACGAAGACACAGATATGAAAACGAGACTTCTCTAGATCACCATTTTCACACAAGCTCTATGTCATTCACTCGTCACTTTTTGCTTCTTCTCCCTTCTGACTGTCAACGGCAGAGACAACTCTACTGCTTGAAGGCTTTTTGAGAAAGAAGAAAAAGCAAAAGAGTTAAGCTTCTTAGGTACGACCGAGAGAGGGGAAAGGGCCTCTCTTCCTTCTTCTCGTTCTCCTTTTGGAGCAAGAGATGTATGAATTCCAGAGAAAGAGCATTAAAAGCATGACGTAGTTCGCTCCTTAGAAAGAAGTAAAGAAGATACAGAGATACGTCTAGTGCTAGAGACAAGGTAGAAGGGGAGAGAAGCCAGAAAAGAGACAACTTTCTGATGCTGACTATAGGGCGTTGACAGGAGCGTTTGAGAAGGGTGAAAACGCTTCTCTATTGAAGGGGGTGTGCACTTTAGAATGTGGTTTGTTGTCTCGACAGAATGAGTGAGAAGAGAACGAGGGGAGAGATGAATGACAACCCGGAGCGGAGAAGCAGGAAGGGAAAGTAAAAGAAAGAGAGAGAAAGAAAGAGGTGTGGTCCCGGAAGGTGGGAGTGGGAAAAAAAAGGGAAAAGAAAACAGAGAAGCAGTAGAGAAAAGAGAGAAAGAGTGCAGGAGACACAAGAAAAGATAGAGAGAGAGAAATGACTCTGCATCCGGATAGCTCGAAGCGCAATCGAGCGCATGCATGCAGAGAGAGAGTTAAGAGATCAACCAAACAAGAGATGTAGAAAAAGAAAAGCCAGGAAGAAAAGAAAGAATAGGAGAAAGTATTTTCCGTACCACACACCTTTCTTCTCTTCTGTTTCATTCCTCCTCCACGTGGCGGTTGGGGGGTGGGAGAGCCTTCTTATCAGGCTTCTTCATGAGGAGAAGAAGAAAGCTAAATCGATTTCTTCACTTGCCTTGTGCTGCCCAGCATGTCTCAACATGAGAGTGAATCGCCATCGCGACTCTTTTTTTTCTTTGCAAACAGACCCTGTATAAAACGACAGAGGGAGGTCACATCATTAAATCCAGCTCTCTTCATCTTCTACAGTCAAGAGTGTACATACACTCGAAACATCAAGATGCGGAGACAGACATGTGTGTAGACTTTCTCATCTGTTGGTGCATCCTCCTATCAGGGGCCTGCTCTTTCTCTTTTTCTTTCTTCGTTGGCTGTCCTACGAAAGCAGGCGGGATGAGGAAGAGAAAGAAAGACCTGTGCTTCTTTTCCTCTCCTTCGGCTTCCCTCTCTCAGATTCGCTCATTCCGGCTCAGAGGGCGACCATCTCATTAAAGTATGCAAGTCTCTCAATAACACTCTCCCTCCGCCTTTTCTCTACATCTCTTTGGCTTTCCGTCTGCATCTGTCTCCATTCTCTTTCTATCGGTCGTCCATGTATCTATCTATCCGTCTTTAATCTTCAGATCTTGGTCTATCTATCTATCTATCTTCAGTCTATCTATCTATCTATCTGTCTGTGTTTGCTTTTAAAGAGATTTAATGCAGAAGGCCTGTCATCTGCGGTCTATTCGTCTCGGGGTGTCCGTTTCGTCTTTGCCATGCTACGCAAGCAGGCTTTTCTCATGTAGGCTCTAGACTCCTTCTTTTTCTCTTAGGCTCCTATCAATACCAACTCTTTGCCTCAGCATCCTTTATCTTTTCTTCTTCGTCAAGATGAAAGGAAGAGAGAAACTTCTCTTCATTTCTATCCAAGTACCTTTGTGAAGCTGAGACATCCCTATCTTGTTGTATGTGCATACATACACTCCAACCAACCCTTCTCTCCTGTTTCATCTTTTCTTCTTCTCATTCTCAAAATATCTGTTGTTTTTCCTTCTTCTTCTCTTTCTTCTTTCTTTCGCATCTCTTGCCTTTCCTCCTTGTCTTCACTTTTCTTGTACTTTTCTTCATCTACGCATCCCTCTGTTCCCGACTTTCTTCTTCTCCCTCTCTCTGTACTCGTCTACATCTCGATCTACTTTTCTCCGTCTATAAGCCCTCTTGCCTTCTGTTCGTTTTCTTCTTCTTCCTCTCTTATTTCGTTGTCACTATGTCGCATAGAAAAGGAAGAGGAGCGATCTTACGTCTAGCCATCCCTCCTCGTAGTATATCTTTTCTTCATTCTCCTTCTCACTTCTTTCAAGTCGCGTCTTTTCTTATCTCTCGCGCACAGCATCGGGTGCTACTCAGTACTCTATATATAGGGACAGGTGAGAAAGAGAGACATCTCTTATCTCTTCTGAAAGAACGTATACGTTATCATAGAGAAAGAGCTTGTATCTCTACGGCAAACGACAACGGTGTGTATACACACTCCAAGAAGATCAATTCTTTTTCTTCTGATAGGAAATTCCTATCGGACAAAGCGGTAAGCCTTGGTAGACAAGAAGATAGAGATGCGAGAGATCCAGAGACTTCCTTCGAGGTCAGTCTTTTAATGGATTTCCAAAGAGGAACAAGAAAAGATAAGAAACACTCAAATACAGCATCTGTACATGTCATCCTACCTCTCTTAGATCGCCAAACCTCTCTTTCTTGTTCGTCTCTCTCTTCTTCCTCTGATCCCTCTCTCTCTTCTTCTACTTCTCTTTCATCTTCTTCTTTCTCTTCAACTTCTCTTACAGCTACAGAAAATTGCTCTCCTCCTATCGACAAGAATGTAGAGAATCCAGTAAGACACGAAAGCGAAGAAGAGAAGAACAAGAAGAAGAGCATTGTTGACGTTAATCTTCACTGTTTCTATAATCCTCTTGCTTCTTCTTTTTCTTCTTTTCTCAAGCTTCCCTCGCGAGTGAATGAAGTCTTAGGCGTACAGCATATGAAATTTCTTATAGTCGACCATACAGTCTTGGTTACGGGAGCGAACTTTAGCGATGAGTATTTTGGTCAACGTCAGGATCGTTACGTCGTTTTAAACAGTCTCTCTCTTGCGGATTTCCTTCATTCTTTGGTGAAAACTATGCAACGTGCAAGCTTTCGCGTTGTGAAAAAGAATCGAGAAGAAGTCGATATTAGAGTTCAAGCACAAAAAGAACAAGAAGAAGAAGATTTGCAAAAGGAAGAGACCAAGATGGGTAAGGAAAGGGTGAAAGAGAAGTCCAGTGAAAGGAAGGATAAGAAGGCGCACGATGGAGAAGAGAAGAGGAAGAAGAACAAGAAAGATAACCAAAATCTGATCGCCTCCACATCATCTTCTTCTTCTTTGCCTTCCTCTTCGTGGTCTCTCTTTTCTTCTTCTTCTCTCTTCACCTCTTCAGCTTTTCCATCTTTCCTGTATGAAGAACAAGCAAAGAAGAAACAGAGAGAAGAAAGAGAAAGAGAGAATGGCTATGGTCATGAGTTTTCGATGGTCTGGGAGGGATCTAGAGAAGACCCTGTCATCTCAGCTAATCCAAGGTCAGATCCTCATCTCTTTAGAGAACAATTCTCTTCTCTTTTGAGTCAGTTTATGAAGCGTGCTGTCGCGCCCTCGACGAGAGGAAAAGAAGGAGAATCTCTTCAAGATTTGTCTATAGATTCTACAAGCTACTTCATAGAGAAGAAGAAAAACGAGGGCTTGTCATCGAAAGATGGGAATTCTTCTTGTTCTCGTCCGGGTGTATGTACACTTGACATAGCTCTCCAAGCAGGATTTGCTGATCCTCCGATCAATGATCTTGCTTACGTCACAGATGAGGTTCTTCAACAAGCTTGTCCGAAGGGCAGCAAGAAAGAGAGAGAAGATGGAAGAGGAGTAAAAGGTGCTCCTCCTGCAGACCACGATAGTAAGGATTGTGAAAAGGGCTATGATGGAAAGAAAGATAGAAAAGATTCTCTGTGTATTCCTATTGTTCTTGCTTCGCCGTACCTACACCTGCCTGATCGCATCTTGAGAGTTTTGCAGAATAAAGTGAATGCCTGGTCATACTTCAGGAGAAGAAGTCCAGAAGCAGTAGATACACAGGAAGATGATAGGAAGGGAGAGAAGGCCTTGGATCGTCACTACGATAGAGGATGTTCTCCCATGAGAGAAACCAAGGAAAGTCGGGAGTCTCTACAGGAGCTGCAAGAGAAAGAGGGGAGAACGACAGTAGCAGAGACTGTACGAGATTGGGAAGAGAACAAGAAAGGAAAGATTCCTTTGTCGACTTATCAGGAAAATGACAATTTGAAAGGTTCGGCGAGAGAAGAGACGGATTCCGCGCAGAGGGAGAGGCACTTATTAAGAAAGGGATATGAAACACGGAAGACAGGTAGAGAATCCTTCTACAGTGATAGAAAGGATGCGAGTGGATATACACCGGTGAAGGAGGAGTGTAATGTAGATGATCCACTAGCCTCTAATGATCAGGTAGTATCGCAGTCCTTCCAAAGTCTTTTGAGAAGATATGGTTTGGTTGTCATTACAGCTGCACCTCAG
This sequence comes from Cystoisospora suis, assembly GCF_002600585.1. Lineage (NCBI taxonomy): Eukaryota > Apicomplexa > Conoidasida > Eucoccidiorida > Sarcocystidae > Cystoisospora > Cystoisospora suis. The sequence continues at coordinate 41,288 of NW_027156381.1, read as the reverse complement.
GCCAATAGTTTTTTCCGTTCCAAAGGTCTTTCGGCTTATATTCCGGAAGCGTACGCATACTTAGCGTTGAAAGTCATGCGCGCTTTAAAAATATCTCCGAGAGAAGGAGAAGAAAGGGAAGAACACATAGAAACCACCAAGGCTAACAGAACTCCATCACAGCTAGCAACGTCCTCATCAATACGAGGAGCGGCACCAGTCTTTGAGTTCTGTAGAAAGGGCTGGACTTTTCACAGTAAAGGCATCTGGCTCTTTCAGCCTTGCCCATCTATGTTGGATAGTGTAGAAGCATCGCCTGGTCAAAATCAGAAGACACTTCCTGGCAAGCTCCAGGGAGAAGATGCGGGTGAGAGGAATCGAAGTTGGATGTCCAAAGCACCAGAAGAGGGATGGGGCGATAGTAGTCATAATGGCGGAGTTGAATGCAGTCTAGTAAGAAAAGATTCCTCGTGGTTTCTAAGGAACGGGGGGAGCGAGGAGAGACTGAACTCGGAGTATGGCAGTCACATTGATACCGGTGTGACTTACCGGCCTTTCTTGACGATGTTCGGAAGTACCAACTTTAGTGTACGAGCAGAAGAGCGAGATTTAGAGATTGGTTTTGTTTTGAAAGTCGACAATGATAGAGAGTTACAGAGGCAAGTGGTGAGAGATATCGAAGGCGTCATGAAGTACTCCCAAACTGTGAGGGAGGACGATGTCAAGAATCGATTTGGCTTGGTTGTACGGTTAGGAATGCTGTGGAAGGGGATTCGATCTTTATTGTAGAAGTAGATTGCATTTTGTTTCATGAAAGCTTCCCACACTTTGTTTCCTGTTTTTGTGAAGACTCAAGCTTTTTCAATGGACTTACGGCAGGTTGAGAATCTCCCTTCAGAAACAAGCGGCCGCATGGGAAGCTGGCTGTGTTGGGTCGAGTGCCTGTAACGGTAGTAAGGCTTCACGGGAAGCTCAAAGATAGGAGAAGGGACCCTGGAGGGGACAAACAGCTGAGAATAGACACAGGATTCTAGCGGCAAAATTTGGGGTCCTTCAGCGGAACTCTTGTTTGGAAGTCTTTGAATGGCAGTAGTCCGATCCTTTCATGAATGCCGAACGACTGCCAGGGTAAAGACTCGAACTCTCTCGTCTGTAAAGCCGTCTGACAGCCTAGTCAGGTCTAGCAGTTGCTCTTCTTGCTCTACAATTCGTGGCGAGTGACACCCGGGACGGATGAGCTGCTCAGCTATTCTCTCTTCTCAGTGCCGACCAAGAGGCCTCCCCCAGACGACTTCTTTGTGAAGAGAGAGTTCTACGACTATGTAACTACGTACAATCTCAGCCTACCAGTTTCGGCTCGCTTGTGACAGACACAGAAACGAAACTCTGGCGCAATCAATTTTGGTGATTAGGGGTTCGGCCGTGTCTCGCCGGGCTCTTGACTGAAGTGGGAACTGAATGCAGCTGCAACCACGCTACTGAACATACCCCGCGCTAGGCTCTTGGGAGCCATTCTCAGTTCGACTCGTACGCGAATTGCACTCGGGATCAGTGGCTCTCTCGGCGAGTCCAGATTTCTGCAGAGTATCAGATTGATGGCGTTCTTCCTTTCTGTTTGGTCCGTCTCCCCCTATAATCGCTGAAACGAAGGATTCCCTTGTCGGGCATTAGGGCGGGCCGGGCCGTGCGGCACTTTGAAACTGGCAAAACCGAGCTTGATGCTGCGCTCTCTGGCACTTTGAACAAAGCCTCCTCCTCTTCAGATCTTCGGTTTTCCAGTGGGGTTTCCAATTGACAGAGTCCAAGAGTGCGCGCTGGGCTGCCGCAGAAGTAACCACGAGTAACGGCCTCTCGTGTCCGCTGCCCCCGACTTTGAGGCTTGGAGCGGACCCGTTCTTTCCATGCCGTAAACTGCCTTAGTGTCACTCACTTCCTCGAACGTCCCGCTTCTCCAATCCGTGAACCTCCTTCTCCGCAACGACTGTCTGGAGGTCAGCTGTAATCGGGCAATCAACGTCTTCTCTTTCCTTCAGCTGCTGGGACTTCCGCGACTGTTACGAGTCTGGCTTCTTCTTCAGCCTTTACACCGCCTCGAGATCAATGACAGCGCACGTATACGAGTAAAGAGTGGGAGACGCTAGCGAGCCGGAACGCATCAACTGTCGGGGCAGAATCTGGTAAGCCGCCAGCAAGTGGCATCTTTACTAGATGCTCGGACTCAGAGATCTGCGGCACTCGATGGAGTTGTAGAGCCATTTGCACTCTGTCTGCCTTCGCAGTCAGGAGCAAGATGCCTCAAGTATACTGCGGGTCCCCGTACTCCGTGCGACCAGGAAGAATGCCACGGCCTTCCGTAGTTCGTTGCGCGCGTGATACTGCATGCCCGGATTTCCCAACAACCTGTCCCAAACAGCCTCATACACCATATTCGCAGGCGCATTCTTATGGCGCACAGCCTGGATGACAGAGATCACCTCTTGTCTCAGTCGAAATGACAATTGATTCACAAGAACACGTGGTTAGTTCTCCCGTGGCACATGATGCTCAAATAGTTCAGTCTTGAGGAGAGGAAACAATACTCCCAGTTTATAGTGACTTTCACAACAACAGCACACAGGGTGTTAAAGGGCAGGCGCGGGCTCCGACACGCAAGGCAAGATCGGAAACAACCGCAAGCTTGTCATCCCGGTCGATCTCATATCTCCTGGCGCCCCGGTACTGGGGGAACCTACATCTAACTCGGTACCGAACGTCGGATTCAGATTACGGCTACTACTAGTACCTAGCTGGTTTGCCTTTCCGCTCTTTCCAGCCTATCACCGACGAATGATGCGGGGCATAAGGCGAGCCACGTCTCCCTTTTTCGCTTCGCCTCTGCAGCGGGCTGGAAGCAATACTCCGGACTATTGCCAAGTAGCCTACAACGTGATATGACCCGCGTCCATTCGCGCCACCGCAGTGCCCCTCTCCCGAGGACTACGAGCCTCCGGTAGAACAGCGCTGTTGTCAGAAACACATGTGTAGTCGTAGAGGGAAAAAACGTGTGTCCCTCGCTTGCGTAATACGCTCGTTTAGGGCTTGGATACAAATTGACCCCACGTTGACGGCAGAGTGGCTGTTATCGCGTAGTCTGGAGGAGTCGGAGGAAGCTGTGCGAGGTCAGGATTCGTGGCGCAGGAGACAGCTATGTGCGACTCCGGGGTATCACCCTTCCGGCAACTACCGCTGTCTTCGCTCGCCTAATTCAGACTTCACTATTACCCGGCGTGGGCCCTGACGGGTAGTAGTCACTACACTTCGGGTATAGAACGTCTAGGCACGGAAATTCGCTTAAAATCGTTTGGTGAAGTTCACAGCTCCTTTGGCTTCATGTGCAACTTCAAAACACTCCAAAACGGCAAGATTCCAGAGCGGAGGTAAACACTGAGGAAGATGGACGCGCGGCTAAAGAAATTAACGCATACTATCTTATTTTTGTCGATTCTCCCGACTCCAAAGTCTGTCTGTTGAGCAATAGGTGTGATTGAACGGCGAGAATCTGACTAGATCATTGGAGTGTAATTAAATATTGTTGTGGGCCTGCCGTTGATCCATTCATTCCTTCCTTTCCGTAGTACTGAGGTGTACATTCACCCTGGAGTACTTCTATAAGCCGAGGCATGAAATGTCTCCGCCCAGAGAAAAATAGCCGGGGCATGACAGCAGTCGGCTCTCTATAAGGAGTCGGCGTGATCTCCTTGATGCTTTGTGTGTGCCTCCAAGACCTGCGCTTCTGTTTCTTTCGTTTTTCATCACCTTTGGATGAGGCTACCTGTTGATAGGTCTTTCGTACTTGCTGCGGAGGAGAACCACCGGCATTCTCGTTTCCTCCGCCGAACCCCCCCCGCGTGAGCATAGTAGTACAGAGTGCTTGCTTGCTTGCTCACTGGATCTCTTTCTTGTTTTTTCCGTTCTTTTGTGAATTTCAAGCACTTCCATACAGTTCAGTCAAGATGGGTGGAGGCGGCGGTGGAGCTCTGAACAAGCTCTTCCCTGGTTATAAGGATAAGATATGGATGAAAGTCCCAGTACAGGTATGTGATGTGTCTGTCCCTTGTCCCTTCTTTTTCTCCCAAATCGTTTCTTCCGATCCTTTCTCCGCAAATTCTTCGTCATTCTGGTTCTTGTACACATCGGCCCTGGTTTCGCTGATGGATTTTACACTGCTTCTATTCCTCTGAACGTTGTTCTGCAAAACACATGCAAAGACTTCTCTACCATCCACGGCGGTCTTCTTCGTACCGTCGTCCCGGAAAAAACTGTCCCTTGGCCCCCATCGGAAAACAGAGCCTTCAGAAGAACTCCAACAAAGGATCAGCCAGCTGACATCCCTTTAGTTCCCTACTCTTCTTAGGTTCTAGTTTATTTTGCATAGCTATTCCTCAAGAGACTCTGCCTCTTTCTCATCGCTACTTTCTCAGGGCGGCTCTGCTTAACTCGTTATAGCGTTCCTGCGGTTGGCTGGAAAAGCAAGTTGATAGAAAGTCGCCTTCGATTCCTGAGCTTTCTACAGTGTATCTACTCCTTGAATACTCGTCTTTGATCTTGATGTATCACATCGATCACGGATCCCTGAGTAGCGAAAGATCTAGATTGGGAGATACATGGATATATGCACATACATATATCATGTGTTTATATAGTGTATCTGCAGCTCTATACGTGTTGCGTGTGTCACTATGGAGGGACCGTTTCCTGTGTTATCGTTCCCTATCCGAGCTTGGCTTTTTCTGGTCTTACGACTTCAACAGAGAGGACAGTGGTGACACTAGACTGTTTGTCCTACATAGTCTTTCATTGCATTAACTAGAGGAATGAGGTGTATGTACACCACCCGCTACTCACAACTGTATCGTTGTCTGGGAGTACTAGAAAACCTGCTCATGTTCCGCTGTATCCTTCGTTCTCGCTTCCGTCGTGAAGAATTCTTTTCTACTTCTTAAGTCTTTATGCTCGGATAGATGGTCACTCCATCTCTTCTACCTGAGTGTCGTCATCCAGTTAGCAGATCTCCTATCTTTCCCCAGTAGTAATCACATGTCCTATCTTCTCCTTTCTTTCTTTCTTTCTTCCATTTCTTCTTTTTCTTGTGTCTCGTTCTTTCTTCTCGCTCTCTTCATCGTTTCATGCCTTGACCCCTCTAAACTTTCAGACAGTCCTAAAGTAGCCTCGCGAGTCAGCGTGAAATCTTTCTATCTCCGTGTTCCCTATTCTCCAGTCTCGTTCTTTTCCTCTCCTCTTCCGATGAAGGCTCACTCACATCCTCCCTATTCTCCTTTCTTCTTTTTTCAGTGGAGAAGGCAGTTGATCGAGCACTGGAATAAGTCCTATGAGAAGTCTTTGCATGCGGAGTGTGTGAGTTTGAACAAGAGATACCAAGCATACAACCAAGCTGTCTTGGATCCCTTGAAGCCAAGCGGAAAGCACTCTCTTCCTGCGGTCGACTATAAAAGACAGATAAGTCGAGGGACACTTGTGGAAGGTGTCGATTTCTATCTGCCGACTCCTAAAGATCAAAGTCGACTGGCAAATCACTTCGAGCCTTACACGAAGGAAGAACAGGAAGAAAGACGAAACTTCCGATATCAGAAGTAAGCCTTTCCCTTCTCTCTACTCAAAAGAGGCGTCGATCACTCATGGACGTCTCTTCTTCATGTTCGCATCACCTGCCGAGCTCTCTCTCCATGGGAAGACCCCTGTTCCTCTCTCTCTTTATCTCTCTATCTTTAATCGACAGAGATTCAATCAATCTATGTACCTACCCGTCTATTCATCTCTGTACGTAGGGTATTATATCAGTGAACGTACGTATGCGGGTGTATAAGGTGAGGTGCGTATGTGTTCGTTGTATACGTGTAAGTTCTTGTGTAAGATACGTAGGAGTCCCGGTAAAGGCTATGAGAGGAAAGTGGATGAGTCTTCTTTAGTTGCGGAGAAAGTTTTGTGGCGATTCGGGTTAAGGCGAGGAACGAGAGGCGCGGGAGTCTTGGGTAGTGTTGATACTCTAAGAAGGATAAAGGGTCTTGGCGCGTCGAAGGCTTATTCTGTATAAATTCATGTTTATGTATAGAGATGAGCTCTGTGTATCTGTAGACACTGTATAGCATGCCTCTTACTCGTTGTAGCTACACGAATGCGATCGTTCAGGTTCTTCGGCGTATGTTCCCCTCTAGGACGTGTATATCCCTCTCTCTATATGCACCTAGATGTAGTAGACAGGTAGATGTACGGGCAATTAGTACGTGGAGAGGAGTCTTTTGCTAGTGTAACTCCGGAGGCGTAGTCTGTGTATGTGTGTGAGGATTCTGTTCCAAAAGAGAGAAAGATTTTCCCTGACATACTCTTTTCGTCTTCTGGTTCTATGGGGACAGAAGCTCTCGTGAAAAGAAGAATGTGTGACGTTTCTTCCTGACATGAACTGCCGCCCGTCAGATTAGACGCCTTCCTTGTCATCCTAGATAGGTAGACATCTCTCTGAGTTCCAAAGAAGCTTTTCCTTACGAAAACTTTCCCCCGCAGACCATCTATCTCTCTCTTTCTTCTCAACTCTCTCTCGAGTGTCTATACAAACCTCTCTTCGTATGAAGACAACAACACAAACATGGTCTACGTAGAATCTCCATCGTCATCTTCATCTTCTTCTCTTTGGTTTGTATGTAACAGACGTCTTCTAAGCGGACATGGGACTCGTTTCATTTTTCCTTTTGTGTCCTTTCGTTTCACTTCTTGCTTTGTCTCTCTCCGTTTGTTTCTGTCTTTCTCTCTACAGCTTAACGGTGTACTTAGCCGTAGCACTTGGCGCATCTTTCCTTCATGATTATTTCTTCCAGAGACGGCCGATTGCATGGTGTCTAGATAAAGACCCTCCGAAGCCTCCGCACTATCCTTTCTGGTTTAAGTCGATGTTCCACTCTCATGATATTCCTTCTGTGCGAAGAGGATATGAAGTCTACAGGAAGGTAAGACAGACATAAAGCATTGTTTCTTCTATTTCAAACTCTTCTCTGTCTTCTTCTCTAGTCATTCATCAACATATCCGTCTATCTATCTCTACTCACCTTCACGTCTGTTTCTTCTTCTGTATCTACATCTCCTGCTAGCCATCACCTCCGTCTATTGCGCTCATGTGTAAAACATGCAATACGTCTTTCGGTAGAAACCTGTGTATTTGCCTGTGTCGTAGTAGACGCACTTCCTACGACGTACACGATTTGTCTTCTGTACGTACACAAGTTTCTTGTGCTTATTGCCTCTTCGAAGAGAGAGAGGCGGGGAAGAGTCAGCATATTGTTTATCTGAGCAATCGTCTTCTCCTAACTCGATTCTTCCACTCCTTTTTTCCCTTCTTCCTTTCTTTTGGTCCTTTAGGTTTGTGCGACATGTCATTCAATGGAGCAGCTTCACTTCCGTCATCTCGTAGGCGAAGTTTTACCTGAGAAGAGAGTTAAGCAAATCGCTGCGGAGTATGATATCACCGATGGACCGAATGACCAAGGAGAAATGTACACACGTCCTGGAATTCTTCAGGATGCTTTCCCCTCTCCCTATCCTAACGAAGAAGGTAGACATTATCTACCTATCTATTGACATTTCTACCTATATCTATCTATCTATGTTTAATCTATCTGCCTACCTTTACCTATCTATCTCTGTCGTGAGGTGTTGAATGTAATGAAGTTAGTTCATAGTGGACCCTGGTTTGGTGCGAAATTTTATGAAGAGAGACAGAGACAGAAAGAGAGAGAAATTGCTCATTTTCTGTGCTAGGAGTTTTTCAAGACCTTTTGAAGGTAGACAGGAGTCTCCTCTCTCTTGTTAGTCAGCGAGTCTTCTCGTATTAGCGCTACTGTCTACTGTCTTCTCTCCTTCATCATTCTCTTCCTGTTGCTAATGAATATCTATCTATCTAGCTATCTATCCATCTCTCAGTATATAGATATACCTCTTTGCATCTCTCTTTCTTTCTTTCTCATACCTTCGTTCTTTTCTTTCTTTCTTTCACTTTCTTTCTTTTCAGCTGCCAGATATGCGAATGGAGGTGCCTACCCCCCTGACTTGTCTCTAATAACGTCAGCAAGACATCATGGTCCCGACTATCTCTTTGCTTTACTTAATGGATATCGGGATCCGCCTGAAGGTGTAGAGCTCCGCCCAGGGCTCTACTGGAATGTGTGGTTTCCTGGGAACGCTATAGCTATGCCGCCTCCTCTCATGGATGAAATGATTGACTATGAAGACGGCACCCCTTGTAACATCTCGCAAATGGTAAGAAGGGGAGACGAGTACACAGAGAGAGCCTATCAGGGGTAGTTAAGAGAGACGTGGAAGAGGACCAGAATGAAGATAAAGAGGAATAAGAAAAAGAATGAAAGAGATCTTCTCTTCTCTGGAAAAGATGTAGAGTGTAGCTCTAGGACTGCCCCTTCGGTGTCGCGAGGATGTGTCTTTCCTTCTTTAAGCCGGGTGCACTCTCGAAAAGGATGCTTTTCTTTTCTTGTCTGTCCTCTCTTTCTGTCCGTCTTGTACCTTCGTCATATACATAATATATGTGTACGGTGACTCCATAGTTAGGCAGACTGTTTGGTCTCTTCGTGGCTTTTAATGTGCCTCTGGAAGGATGGCTGGCGCATCTGTCCGGTGAGAACGTGTGGAGTTCTTTGTTGGTACGATGGAGACCTATCTCTCTATCAATGAAGGAAGGCGAAATGTCTTAGCATGTCTCTTATGTAGCATACGTTCCTGTGTATGAGTGTACAGACAGATGCAGATCGATATGGATCAATAAATAGATAGACGTGTATGTATGCATGCATACACCTATTCGTCTGTGCGAAGACTGCCAACACGAGAACTCACGAGTTTTACTTCAGGTGACTCCCATGTATATCTATATATATATGAACTAGCCCATTTATCTAGCAGGAGAAAGAGAGGCTTGGTCTACTGATACACGCAGTCTACGAAACTCACGTACATAGAGATCATTCACACGTGCGGGAGTCACTCCACTCTTCCTTTCTTCTTTCTCGTGATGAGCTTGGAAAGCACAGACCGCACACGTCTTCATGTTCCTCGGTGGCCTATCCAAGACTCACTCGATCTTTCTCTCCAACCAGATGAAGAAACCCCCTCTTCCTCCCCCTCTGAGGCTCTTTCAGAGCCCACTCCAGCAGCCGTCAGTCTGGAACAGCTTTCACCCTTCTCCTTGTCTGTTCAAGGTGATTTTTCTTTGTTGCATGCAGTCGAAAGATGTGGTGAACTTCCTGACATGGGCTACGGAACCAACCGCGGATGAGAGGAAATTGTATGGACTGAAGTGCATTAGCGCAGCGGGTCTTGGGACTGTCCTTATGACTCTATGGTGGCGATTCTATTGGTCGATGTATGCTACAAGGCGTATCGACTTCGGCAAGATGAAGTATCTTTAAGAAATGAAAAAGAACAAGAGGAGACCTACCTTCAGAGATATAATAATAAGTCGAGCTGGATGATATGACGGTGATGAGTCGGCCAGTCATGAATGAATGAATGAGAAAGATCATTCAAGTAGTCGTTTTCCGTACTTGAACAGGAAAAGGTTTGGAACAAGAAAGATGGCGGCACCAGCAAGCAACAGTGGTTGTATGAAGAAGAGGCTCTTCCTTTAATTCTTGTTACTCACAAGAAAGAACTCCGGGTGTATGCGTGACACCCCTCGAGCTCCAGGTGTATGTACATACGTACACCTGGGGTCTACTCTTATGAAGAAGTACGTCTTGTCGCTCGGGGTACGTGTCGTCGTTTACTTCATCCCCCCTTTGCACACCTTGTGACTTCTTGTAAGGCGATACGTCCTTTCTCGTGTCTTTTCTCCTTTTCTGAGGGTTACGACTTGAGATAAAGAAAAGGCGGGGACAGCAACTGCTGCTACTACTACTACTATTACGTTCCTCCGACCCCAGGAGAGAGAAACAAAGAATCCCAGTGTACATACAGCTGATGATATGGTGGCATTCCATTAGAATACATGAGGTACAGTGGACGTGTCTCCTATACCAGCCAGAAAGAAAAACAACAGAGGACAGAAGTACCGTGAGAATCCGTCAAAGAAATCTTGGTCTGGACGTCCCAAGAAGAGAAGCCAAACGAACGGAAAGAGACGAAATGTCTTCTGTATGGCGACGAGACTCAGGGGAGGGATGACCCCGTGTTTTTCTTTTTTGTAAGTGTGAATCTTTGGAGAGATACAAATACACCATTGTTTGTGGTGTATGTATCTCTCCATATTGATTCTTTTGTATTAGTCGTCTTTCCTGTTCCTGTCTTCCGTCAAAACACGGAAGACCGTTCTCCTATCCATACTCGTACCTGCGAGTGAAAGAAAGAAATCTATCCTTCTGACCGTCCTCGTGGCAGTGACGTATGAAGGAGCACGTCGGTGTTTCTCTTCTTGTTTGCTAAGAGCTGTTATCCCATGCTTGCGTGCTTGCTGTGAAGAAAGAAGAAATCGAATCCATAAGAGGAAAGCGAGCTGCTGTGACCTCACAGAACAGTGTCATGACTGCGTTATTCTTATTTGAAAGAACGAATTGATCCATGACAGTAAACAGTACACGTCACCAAAAAAACACGTCACCTTCGTGAGCGTGAAAGATAGACATGTACGGGTGGTCCATGTCGAGACAGTCCGCCAAGGAAGTGCATGCAGAAAGTGATTCGTCTAGGGATATTTGTTTCACAGCGGACTGCTACGGCGGATGACAGCTCAAACAAACCCTCTCTCAAATGCGACCTTTTTCTCGGGAAGGAGGGGCGCAGCCAGAAGAAGATGGGTGATAGTGTAGCGGAGTAAGAAAAAGTGGAGTGAATTGCACCGCCGGTGCTACAAAAACATCGATGCAGTCCGTGAGAAGACGAGGGCACAGCGAGATCTGAAAGGGTCGGTATGAATGCTGCAGTTTGTGGTCATTTAAATACGTGGCAATCGAGGTGATCGGAGGGACACTTACATTAATTCCAGACCTTGATATCTCCTGTCTGCAGAACTGCAGTAGCGCGTATATGTTTAGACGTACATGCGGGGTACCGTTACAGGTGATGTTCAGTGTCACACTACGAGAATGGCGGGGCGGCCACGCCGTTCGTACTCTGCATTTCGCTGCTGGTGTTTTGGGGAGAAGAGGGTGGCCACCTCTCGTGTACGCTCTAACCTGCAGGTCCGGTAACACCAGACTTTCTCAATCTCCTAAGAATGAAAGCACGTGCGCAGTATTAGCCGACGAACAAGCCCTGTTGTGCTGTCGCTCAAGAGTGTGGTGAATCTTCCTAGGATGGAAGGAGATCCCAGCCCATGTGGTGTCTCTGAAGGTGGCTTCTCTATGGACCATCCGCGCTGTCAGACTGTTCTCCAGACACTGCGGGTGTCAGAGTAGCTGCAATCTCTGGAGAAACATGTACCTCGTTATCAAAGGTTATGGAATCGAACTTCTTCCCTCCGTCCCTACTCACATGCGTCTGCTAGCTAGGCAAGCATAAAACACATGGCTCAGTTCTATTTATGCTAAACACCCGTAGATGTACGCATGGCTACCGAAGGCGAGAGAGACGCGCAGCAGTTCCTCCGGTCCCGAGCTCTCTCTTCATGCACATGCTCAGATAACGAAGGAAACGATCACGAGAGCCGAAGTAACACGTCTTACCTTTCTAGAACTCGTTGCAAGAGGAACCCAGGCATCACATACCCGGAACAGAGCAGGAAAAGCAGCCCTTGATTTCTCGAGCGGTGTGGATACTCTAACCAAACTCTCTGAAGAGAGATCGACTCACTGCCCCACCGTCCCGAACATCGTCCACAGCACAAAGCTGGATCCTGGTCGTAAACGGGCCTTTGAAGCCACAGGGTGGGGGTCCGCGGTACACTGTCGCATCCGATTTGCTGTTGGCTAGCTAGCTAGCTAGCTAGCCAAGTGGGGGTAAGCAAGCCTGCGCGTCGCTTACGCCGCCTGGGGCTCGGTGTCCTGCTCGCTTGTAAAAAGGAAAATCACCGAGGATGACGCATTATCACGGGTTACATGCAACAACTTGACGGCGTCTTATATAGGGTAAATGCGGAGCCACGGGGACTTACTCATTCTGGCTTGATTCTGCGAGCTGTCTGTATGTACGCCACCGGTTGACAACTCCCATGAGCTTCACGGGGCTTAGTGTCGCTGATTTCTCGTCTCCTTTTTCTCTTCTTTCT
>NW_027156381.1:27598-28752 GCF_002600585.1 Cystoisospora suis | reverse complement strand
CTCTCTTTCGCTGCCCCCGAGACGGGGGGACCTTCTCCGCCACTATGGCGGTGACCGTCCGGAAGAAAGCTTCTTCTCTCTTTGACAGAAGAGATCAAGGTACTCTATTCTCTTCTTTCATACCTCGGCCTTCCTCTTCATGTTTTCTGGCCGCTACTTCACGTCATGCTTTCTCCTCTTTTCGAAAAGCAGGAGGAATCATGATGAAGACTTTCTCGGTAGTATTCTTTTCTTTCGTTTTTCTTCTCTCTGTATTCTCTTCCCGCCTTGACATTTTCACCCTCGGCGCCTCGTCATCCACAAGCACCATAAGCCGCCATGCGGACTTGGGGCTTCCACGTACAGGCGCGATCTTTGGAGTTACTGAAGTTGTTATGCCATCAGATCAAGCAAGTGGTGAGAGCAGTAGACAGCAGCAGCAGTCGTCTTCTGGTGGCTTCTTAAAATTACAGCGACAGCCCGCTGTATCCTCATCAGCTTCTCAGCAGTCGATTCGACCGTATCATACGAAGCCTAGTGAAAGAGCCTCGGAGTATTCATCCAAGTCAGGCATACCTCTCTGCCATCAGTGCTCACATTTCAATGGAGATGGCGGGGGTTGTAGAGTCTGTATTCATGGAGAAATCTCTTCAGATGTAAGTTTCCTACAACGCAAGAAGCTTCTTCGTCTCTCCATGTATCTTCTTCCATGATCCTACGTATGTGTTCCTCCTATGTAGATATGGTGGGTCTGCATAGATATGTTCTTCAGGACAGATGTAAGAAATTTCTCTGTCTGTCTTTCTGTCGTGCACTCTTCTTTTCTTCGTGTCTATCCGTCGTTGGTCTGTCCTTATCGCATTGTCGTTCGTATTTCTTTCTCATACTTTCTCCAGATTCGTGTATCTTGGAATCTCTCGTCCTGTATGTGTGGCTCTCTGGAGGGGATCAGAATGTCATGGAAAAAGGCCGAAGAAGAGTCACCTTATTTATCTTTCCTTAGCGGAGTCATAGATTTCGTCTCTCTCGGTCNNTCAATTTTCTTTTGTTCTCCGTGCTTCAAGGAGAGTCTGTTGTCCTAGGAACTCTTTCTCTTTTGATTGATCTTCATTCATTTTCCGTCTGTTGCGACTATTTTTCCCTTGCTATCTCTAACTTACCAGTTTTCACGGAGA
>NW_027156381.1:4071-27532 GCF_002600585.1 Cystoisospora suis | reverse complement strand
GGGGGGGGGGGTGCAAATACACAACGCGTGGGTGTCTGCATGCGTCTTTTCATATATAAGTACATACGTCCGTACATGGGTGTTGATATCTATATACATCCATATAGAGGTGTTGATATGTATATGTTCATATATATGTCTCCGTAGTTTGTACATATATGTGTATCTCCTGTATACATCCTACACGATATGCGAATTTATGTTTCATTGTATGTCTTTTCTTCCTGTGTTTCGTTCCTTCACCCGTAGTTTTTGATGCCTATCACCCCGATAAGAAACTTGGAGACACATCGAGAGGAGACTCTCTCACGTCTTGAAGCGAACCACCATGCACATCTTAACGAGAATAAAGTCTTCTATATGAAGAGAGGCCAAGGACCGTTCGGCGCTCTCGGAAATCATCCGTCGACTCCTGGCTTAGAACGTGCAAAGGCGCTTGGCATGGACTTCCCCCAGTTACCTCATCTAAGCCCGTCTTTCACACAACTTGAGAATCGAGGAGAAGAGAAAGAACATGAAGAAGGAGGGGAAAAGACGTATAATCTTGATCTCGAACTTGCGGAAACATCTGTGCCGATCATGCAGATGAAAGACGTAAGTGCTGGTTACGGAAAGGGTGAATGAAAGAAACCTCGAGGAGAGAAGATACAAAGAGGAGACGGAGCGAGGGAAAGACGCTCATAGGAAGTAGTAGTGTCACGACTCGCTGTTGTTTTCGAAGATTCTTCGGGTTTATCTGTGCATATATTGGGGTGTAGATGTGTGTAGATGTATGTCTGGAGAATAAAAGGCTCATGTGAGATACATGTGGCTATACATTGAAGTCTAGGTATTCCTTCTTTGTCCTTCTCTTTGGACGAGATTTTCTTTATCCTGCCTTTCTGCTGTTGTGGTATTCTATGAAGAGCTAATGCACAGGAAAAGGATAGAAGAACGTGAAAGGAGGACATCTATAGAGAAGTAAAAGGATAATGAAGAAGGAAGGAGAAACAGGTTCTGTACGGTCGGCTCTCGATTCCTAGACAAGGGAATCACATGAGCAGTCTCTGCGACTTCGTTCTCCTTTGATGTGCGCATGCATGCGAGTATATATATATATATATATGAATATACATTCACAATGTATGGGAATGCGTATTGATGTAACGTGTATCTTCACCTGTATTCCACTTTGAGGAGAAAACAAGTTTCTTGTCGTTAGGAGAGAGATGGCGGAATGAGAATGGAAAGAGACGATGAGGTCTTTCTCTCTCATCGTTGTAGAGACTTTTTCTATGAACTCGCTGCTCCTTTCTTTCTTTCTTTCTTCAGAGTCAGTATGTAGGAGTCTTGGGTATCGGCACGCCTCCTCAGTATGTGCAACCGATCTTCGATACAGGGAGCACGTAAGTGACGAAGGGTGAGAAGTCTACTTACCTTACGGGGAGTTCAACAGCTCACTCTCTCCCCGTGCTTCTATTGCGCTTTTTCCTCTCTATCTGGATGCGTATCTGTCTGAATGACTTGTAGATGCTGTGAATCCTGAGATTACGTATACAGTATATTCCTTGTGTAGACATACGCGTCATTAATATGTGTATTCTAGTGACACTCCAGGTGTCTGTTTACATACGTCTTTGTCTGTTTATGTATGTGTGTGTCGGTTACGCTGTGTAGAGTTGTTCTTTGCGATAGAAACACCTCCATTTCTCAGCTGGAATATACCTCGGGGTAGAGCTGCCTCATCATACAGCTGTGGTTATAGAGGGTGTATGGGGGAAGGATGGGGACTTCGCTATATCTGTAGTCTCGTATGTATCTTTGTGTGGAAGTCCGAATTAGGCATGCATGGCTTTTCCATGAACAGTCTCGCCTTACATAGATGTCCATCTCAACTCTTGTTTCTGGGTAGACAGGCAGAAGGAGTCGTCCATCCAGCTTGACTCTATCACTCTCGTCGAAGTAAGGATTCCTATAATGTGAGCTTCCGTCATAGGATGTCCATAAATCGTATCTATTCATGGTATGTACACATATATGTCTATCTATATATAGGTCCTCATCTATCTGTATATACGTACACACATACGCATATCTATCTATCTATTTATCTGTATTTCATCGATGAGATTCTGACTGTTGTTCTTTCCCCCTTTGTCTGTTGTGTTGGATGTTCGTAGGAATCTGTGGGTGGTCGGCTCAAACTGCACAGAAGATACATGCACGAAAGTCACGCGATTTGACCCTGCGGCGTCTTCATCCTTCAAGCGTTCGAATCCTCCTGTCCATCTCGAGATTACCTTTGGAACAGGAAAGATCAGTGGCGTGACAGGCATCGACAATTTCACTGTGGGGCCGTTCGTTGTGAGAGACCAGTCCTTCGGTCTAGTCGAAAGTGAGGGAGGTCATAATGCTCATGGCAATATCTTCAAGGTAAGAGGGGGGGAAGGAGAAGGAGAAAGAAGAATAACAAGACACTTTGCTTCCTGGGAAAAGAGAAAAAACAAGGAGATAGAGGGAGAGAGACTGTCTGTGGTGTAGATGTATAGTAGTTGCATATCTGTATATAGGTTCCTAAGTTGAATGGATGTAGTCTATATATAAGGTATCTCGGTGTCTCGTGTTGGAACAGAAGGAGAGGACAGAGGGGCATGGTTAGAGATAGATGTATGCATCTCAGTGTAGATGATGCGTGCAGCCCCAAGAATCTTGTGACTAGATACCGACATTCTACACATGTATATAAGCGGGGGTGTGAACACTACGATGAGGGTAGATGAAAGTTGAGAGTGCATGTCTGCGTCACCCCGTCATCTATCACTAGAGAAGAGACAGGTCGAAGATAAACAGTCACGCCAGAATCTTAGTCAGCAGGGCAGTTGTGGCGCGGTTGTGAGTTGAATAAAGGTAGGTAGGTAGGGATATATATATATATATACATACATATATATTCATATAGATATATATGTGTATATGTGGGCAGTTTGGTGTGGTCTTCTCTGTTCCTCTATCTTCAGTCGATTAACTTTGAAGGTATCGTGGGTCTGGCTTTCCCGGAGATGTCGAGTACAGGAGACATTCCTATCTATGATAACATTATGAAGCAAGGAACTCTCAAAGAAAATGAGTTTGCTTTCTACATGGCCAAAGGATCACCGGTAGGGAAATCTCATATACCGCCGCTGTACACATGTATATAGGCGAACATCCCCCTACATATGCGTATGGTATATGCGTAACTGCATGATTGTAGGTAGAATGCTCTATCAGAATGTATGGATGCATGCCGTTCTTCTATTAGCTCAAAAGGATTTATACATATGCACATGAGGTGGATAGTCATGGCGTACTTCTGCTTAGGAAGAAAGATGCGTATGTATATATATATATATATATGTACATGTAGAAGTTTCTCATATGTAGAGAGATTCGATGTAGTGAGCTAGATGATCGGAGCGTGGTTGCTATGGAGATGACCATAGCTTCCTTTCTTGTTTAGACGCCGTTTTCTTCTTTTATGTTTTTCCTTCGGGTGTTTTTATTTCATTTTCCCGTCCCTTCCTTTGGCTCTCACTCAGTCGAGAACAACCTTGTAAGGTCTATTCTATTTTCTTGCTTTCCTCGCAGGTTCTCTCTCTTGTTTTCGTATACATATGTATATGTACGAAGGTTCTAACTCCGACCATGGATGTACACATATATATGTATACATATTTGTGTAGATACGCCATTTTCGTCATCTGTGTGTCTAGTGTATCATCCGTCTATGTATTCGTGCCTTTGTGTTCAATTCTTCGTGTACAGTCCGTCATCTTCTTTCATGTGGTTTCCTTCAGCATGTATCTCCCCATATCTTCTGTCGGACTGTTGTGGGGTGTGCGTGTTGTTCTTCCGTCTATTCAGGTGTCTGCACTGTTTTTTGGAGGGGTAGATCCTCGATTCTACGAGGCTCCGATTCATATGTTTCCTGTGAGTCGTGAGCATTACTGGGAGACTCCCTTAGATGCAATTTATGTAGGCGATAAGAAGTTCTGCTGTGAAGAAGGAACGAAGAACTACGTTATACTTGATTCGGGTACAAGCTTCAATACGATGCCCCAAGGAGATTTCCAAAGGCTTCTTGGCATGATTCCATCCAAGGTAGGTTCATCATTCTATACGTAGCAGTTTCTTTCAG
Organism: Cystoisospora suis; assembly: GCF_002600585.1. Classification (NCBI taxonomy): domain Eukaryota; phylum Apicomplexa; class Conoidasida; order Eucoccidiorida; family Sarcocystidae; genus Cystoisospora; species Cystoisospora suis. The sequence goes on along the minus strand of NW_027156381.1, from coordinate 23,376 downwards.
ATTGTTTCTTGAAGCTGTCGTGCTTCTTTTCTTTCTTTTCGTTTAGGTTGTATGAGACTCTTTCTATTTTGCCGACGTCTTCTTCTTGTGATCGATACTGTTGCTGTCCATGTTGATTTGTTCCTCGCGTCATCGTTTTTCTTCTTGTTGGTGAACGTTCTCTCTGATTTGGGTCGCCGATAACTTGTTACGGTGAGGCTACTGGAAGGGAGGTAGATGCGTACGCTCTCACAAGGAGACAAACATCTCTCTCATGATCACGTTAATCAGGGAAAGGACGTGGTCGAGGCAGTGTCGAAGAAAGATATCTTTGCGGTTTCAGATCGAGGGCATTGGGGTGTATGTACACTCGGCGAAACTGAAGTTTTCCTTCCTTCTTGGTCGGTGGTACAGTTTAGCACCCACGGTACAAGGAGGATAGGATAACCGTTATACTCATGGTGCTAATGTGTGTATACATGTGTATATCTGTCTGTTGTGTATAAAAGAGAAGCAGATGTACCGACGATGATGATCGATATGTGTGTCAGTGGGTGGTTGGGCAGGAGACAGAGCATGTGTCGATTGTTTTCTATCTTACATACAGTTCTTTGCTGAATGCATCATCTGATTCCCCATCTCCCTGCCTTCTGATATATATTTAGTAAGGAGTTGTTGGTGTCTTGGTATTGCTTGTCTTTCTTTTCGTGTACAGGAGTGTGATCTAACTAGCCCGGAGTTCTCGAAGGAATTCCCGACCATTACTTACGTCATTGTAAGTCCATGCATGAATGCGTGTGTCAAAAAGAAGCGCTTTAAAACGGGCGACCTATAGCCGATGTTCTTTACTTTTCTTTCAAAAATTCCTATTCTTCAGTTCCTTATCGGGGATATAAAGGGAAATGGCGAGGCAGTATACGTATATATATCTCTACGTATGTCTCAGTACCACCTAGCTCTCTGGAGGTTACCTGGGGTAAATCATCAAAGATACTAACTATGTGGTGGTACACTGAAGCGGGGTGTCGCTTAAGGTTTGAAGAGGAAGGGGTATATACAAGAAGAAGAAGTTCGCTAGGGTTGTGCTACTAGTAGACAGAAGAAATGTGTCACACACCCTTTGTGTATAGACACAATTAGTAATGTCTTATGATCCAATCAGTCATGTCATCTACGTGCTTTCTCAAGTCAAGCCAGATAGGTCATTCTGTTTCACTATAGAGCGTACGGAGGTGACATATGGAGATTACCGTGGTGGGTGGCTTGACATGTCGTTGATGAGTGTTAGTATGTGTGTCTTGTCTTTGTTGATCTTTGTTACCAACAGGGAGGAGTCAAGTTCCCGTTAGAGCCTGAACAGTACCTTGTCCGGAGCAAGGCTTCACAGTGCAAGCCTGCTTACATGCAGATTGACGTCCCATCGGAGTTCGGACATGCGTTTATTCTTGGCTCTGTTGCTTTTATGAGGCATTACTACACTGTCTTCAGACGAGCTGACGGAAGTCGCCCAGCCTTGGTACGATATGACGTTCGCAACGGCGTATCAGTTGTTTGTCCCAGGATGACGTCTTTTGTGATAGACGTTTAGTGAGGATATCTAGACGACAAGGTGGTGGGTGAATCGAGCCCTGTCGTAGCAGCAGCGGGAGGTTGAATGATGACGATGTTCGCCTATGTAGACAGAGGGTGTAATGTGTGGTACATTTCCTCTGTCGGTGGGGCTTTCTTTCCTTCCGAAGTTTTAGAAGGCTCATACAAATAGAGGGCATAGGAGAGAAAAAAAAGAGAGAGGGAGGGAGACTCTCTTTTCCAGCACACACGTGCGTGGGGGCGTAGATGACTCCAGGTATTCGTTGTACCACGTGAAAGTTGTTTTTCGTCTTCTCTCGACGTCTCTGTCTATCAAAAAGGAAGAAGAAGAGCCATGTCCCCACCACCGGTTTGGTGTCAGGTGGAAAGTGGTGTTCTTATGCAACAAGTGTTAGCGTGAGGTCGTCCTCATGGAGCTGGCAATGTATGGCAAACTCGCGCGCTCAAGTCGGGTCTTGATTGTGTTCATGCTGTGCGGGTGGTTGTTCAGGTCGGTATTGCGAAGGCATTACACACGGACGACAATAAAGCGTACCTAGCTGATGTTCTGAACGCCTATCCCGGTTCTCAGCTGCACAAGGACAACATTATGGTGCTGGAAAGAGCAATGGAGTCTCCTTTCAGTCAGGATTTGTGATGAGTCGACTTTTACCGTTGTTCCAGAGAACTGCAGTCCACAATGCGAGCTCGCGACATGCATGAGAGTTGTCTTCGTGTTTTTTTTTTCTCAAGAATGTTCAAGAACTGTAGCAAAAAGAAAACGCTGACACAGCGTTTGTCGGAAACTTGCTTGCTTAGTTGTCTTCGGAGTTCACTGCGTGCAGCGCATGGCAGCCGCAGAATTTGAAGTGGTGAGTGAACGGTTGGTGACGTAGAAGTGCCGTGTATTGAGATCGAAGAGGGAATTCAGCTGCGAAAATTCAAGAGGTTCAGGTGCAGTTCTTTCTCTCCCGAACCCCAGGGAGCATGATTAATCACGTCGACCGGAAGAAGAAACAGATCCCTCAGTCGTTCTGTTACCGTAGTACGGAAATGCATGCGTTGGCTAGTTTGTAGCGGGACAGAGTGATCAAAGAGAAGAAGTCGGGGGGGCACTCTACCGCCCGGCCGACTGAGCACCCTACGGGATGTGACTAGACGTGTGGAAGTGCGCAACACGGAAGTGCGTGGGCAAGCAAGCGCGCGGTTCCCTCGAAGTAGTGGGAGTTTAGCCCGCATGCGATGTGACTCGGAATAGGTCTGACGGTGAGCCGTTTTCTAGGCAGGTATCCTGTGTTGTAGACAGTTCAGCGGGACATCGAAAGGGCTAGCATCACTTCGAAATTTTGGCTCGTCACCTGTTATGCCACAGGAGTGGTGGTGAGTTGGTTTTCACGGAACCTCTGTAAAAGACCAGAACATTGCGGGCTGAATAGCTCCTGTTGGGGACGCACCCCGCAGTCTTCTGTTGCAGCGGTACTGAGGAGTTTGGCTGGGAGCGTCGCTCATAGGTCGCCCGCGGTGTCGACGCATGTGTTTCCCGGCAACGTGGAGGCATGACTTGTACGAGTGCAATGGTACAATGCAGCTAGTAATGAGAGTGTTTGGCTGGAGTTTTAGTTTACTAAGCAGTTGTCGAAGGTCGGGGCGCAAGGCTCATGTCCCTGTTAGTCATAAGAGGATGTTAGTCGTACTATGGGTGTAGTTGCTTCAGCTTTGCGAGGTGACAACAGAACCTCTTTGTACACGCTCTTCTAGCACAAGTAGGAGGAGTTGCCGTAGCGCTGCGACGACATGGTTTTGTTAACCCTGATCATGGATAAAACCGTAGGCCAGCGGCCCTTCATCTACGCACTCGTGTAACTACTAGAAAGGAGACGTCACCAGAGAGCAGAGAACGAGCTGTCGAAGGTGGATGGACCTAACTCTACAGAAACCTGATTGCTGCTTGTAGTCTGCTCGGAAATCCGATTAAGCCTCACTAAAAGCGGGAGAAGGGAATCGGGCGTTGGGTCTACACGCTTGCCATGCGTGCAAGGCTTCCTTGCAGGAGCTGCGTGTCCGGCGGATGCGGCTGGTCAAGGCGTTTGTGGGCATCCGAGTCCTCAGTCATTTTTAAAAGGACGTCAGGCTTTGCTGGGAGTCAGGATATGCAGATGCACCGTTTGCAGACGTCAATTGAACCTTGCTAATACAACTGCTCACGCCGGAGGTCTAGAGATCAGGCACTGAGGTACCAGCGTTCACACAACGCAACGGAGCGCCTTCCGTTCCCCGTTTTTCGACAGAGCAATCAGGGCATTACCTTTTGAACCGGAGAGCCAACAATAGAAGTCTTGCCGCCGGGGACGTCTTTTCCCGGACCAATCCACACACAAGCAGACAGAATTTTGCTGCTCTTGACAAAGCAAAGGCACCAGCTGGAGCACACATCATCCCTGTCCGGGGCGGGGGCAGAGGTCCAAGAACAATGGCATCGGCATTGCTTCCAAGGAGGCGGCCTCGTCCATCGACCCCTTTGCTACCTCTTCTCGTAGTGACAAACACTTTTCAGCAAACTCGATATCCCCGGCACCTTCGCCAAGCAGAGGTATGAACAAATGAACAGGAAACGGGTCCCCTGTTTCGACTTCGTTTTCCTGCGGGGACCGTGTCGCGGCGGACTGAACTCGTTTAGCCGGACTTCTTGAAATTTCCATCCTTGACCCGTTCAGTAGTGACAGACTACTTGACACCCGGGGTAACAGCCCGTTTTGGCCGGGAAAAGTATAGACATGACCAGTACCTACAGCGGATGCTGGGGGTGAGTTTGGGCTTCGAGGAGGCGGCCGCCGCGTTGACTGGCGGGTTGCCAACGGGGGAGCTATAGAACAAACAGTACAAAAAGACAGCAAGCAGGGGTTTTTTCTTCGAAAGCGGGAGGAGTCTATGTGGTAGTTATGCTAGTTGATGCTCCTGCTGCGCCAAAGAAGGAGCGGCCCTTCCCCCAGTTCTACACAAACGGTTCGCTTATGCCGGGGGACACCAGAACCAGCCGAGCTAGTCGCAAAGCCAGTGCTGTACAAGGCCTCCAACGTGGACTTCGCATGAAAAGACAACGGCTCAGCGTGACTGCCTTTCACACCCTTGGAAGTGTTGCGCGTATGGTAGCGAAGCAAAGTCGGAAGGGCGCAGACTGGCTGTCCCCGTATTTAGCTGATGCGCTGTCCGGGCTTCGTCCCGGCATGGGTCGTGGAGGTCCGCGTAGTGCTCTGTTCTGAAGGTAGCGATAGTTCCGCCACTTGCGCACCTTGCCGGGCGGGTGCCGCAGACCACGGTCTGCTCCTAGGCGCTGAGGCAGTCTCCGTCGTATCGCTGCTCTTAGAGCCACTGGGCTACTTGTGCGTGGCAGAGACAACAAGACAGATGCAAGCGAAAGCTGTCCTGACAACACGATCATTACGGATCCGCGTCGGTGAAAGACACAGGGACCAGGCCACGGCCTGTCCGGGTGGCATGGCTGGTCTGGTGTGTCAGAGAAGATCCTGCTGTGAGGGACGAGACGCGTCGGACTAGGTCCTCCTCCCTCAGACAGCAGCACAATTGTACGGATTTGGACTTCACGGTGTCTCCGGCGTCTGTCAGCGTCTGGGCAGACCCCAGGCTCTCGCGGCTCTTGCGTGGTTGGTGTACGATGGCGTGCTGGTCTTCTCAACGTGAACAAAGCTGTTGACGAGGCCACACCGAGTAGTGCGCAACGCCCTAGTGCGCGCGAGAAGGTAGACGTATTAGGAAAGAGTAGAAATGGCCCGGCCAGGGTGCAGTCTTCTGACCACCCGGCGACTGAGTGGGTCACGCCTCACAGGATTCGCAGTTTCAACCAAATAGATGCTGGGGTCTCTCTGAATGGTTCGACTGTGGAGAGGGACTTTTGGTCTGCTGACCTGTTTTGCAGCCGACACAGCTACAAGTGAGCCCTGTTTTTGCCTGTCTTTGGGCCTGAGGGCCCCAGGTGCGCAATTTCTGTTGGAGGGACTGAGGAAGCTGTGAAAACGGCAAGCTAGCTGATCATGATTTTCTTCGTACAAAAAGCCCTTTCAGATAGACAAGGCTTGTGTGTGCGGACTGCTTACTCGTGGGCACACGTCCGGGTAAGCAATTGCAGTCTGTCTGTACTACACAGTCTTGATGCAGAGGCACAACACATTGCAGTCTCGGCTTTAGTGCCCTCAGTACTCACCTGTTCTATCATCTGAATCGCGAATCCTATCCTAGCGGGGTCTTGCCTTCGCACCCTCATCGGCGAGGCGGGAGCAGAGGCCGCAAAAAGGTTGGAGGCGATCTTGCGAGTCGAGAGCGGCAGTGGCTTTTCTCGGGGAGCAGACGGCATCACAAAACGCTGGCCTGCGCTCTGCTCCCTGTGGGGTGGACACAGGACCCGCCGCACATCAGGCCAAACTACGAAGCCATTGAGTTGGTTCGCAGTGTGCGGAAAAAGGCCTTTTCTGGTGATGTAAAGCGTCCCATATAAACAGGGGACGCGAGCCACTCAGGACAGAAGCCGGAAGCGGTACATCTTCAGAAGGGGTGAGAGAGCCACACATACAGAAGGGAAAGGGACTGCACTCACATTGCGATGTAGGACGTGTGTAGGTACTTGGGTGCGCACAACTGCACTATTCCAAGACAATCAGGATATGAATTTGTGAACTCCCGTGTAAGGCCAGCAAACTGACGCCTGTGTTAGGCTGCTTCTTTGCTTCGGATGAAAGCGGAAGTCGGTCTGAATAGAAGGTTCAGAGCTGGAAACGAAGGCTCACGTTGGAGAAGCGCCTGTAGGTGCAATAATACTAGGAATCAAGTGCAAGCTATCACTTTTTGTACAGGTATATCTTCGCAGATAGGGCTAGCGAACCTCGCGTCGTCCTCCGAGTATTTCACATTTCCTGAGGAAACATACCGGAACGCAGCCCTTTCTGCTGCCTTCCTTGCATGAGGAGAGAGATTAGGGGGGGCAAAGGCCTCCCCCGTTGCGCTTCGAACTCTCTGGATTCCTCCCCCATTGTCAGACTGTAATGAGGCCGACGGAGGCCTGGAACGGAGCGCTGGATTACGTACACAGCTGTTGAGATTGCCTCTGAGATGAAAGGAATCCGGCTGTGAGGACTGCCCCGCTGTACTCCGGGACGTCACCCATCGTTGCATTGTGGCTGCCTTAATAGGTGCCGCGGCCGCCCCATGAAGTCATGAGGAACCCGGAAAAGATACTTTTCTGTCGTGGATTGTGAAAACACCGGGCATGCATCAGGGGGCTCCGGGCCAGTTGTCAGACGCTGAGGACGCCTAAGAGTGGGAATACCACGAAGCTGGAAGTAGGGGGGCCAGGCGAATGTACAAAAGCTGATTTGGCTCGGACTTTACAGGCCGCTGACAGTTCTTCAGCTCTGTTCTCCTCATTTGTAACCGTAGGCGCCCTACATCGCGAAGCTCGGAGGCGGGGTTACTCGCGAACGCGTGTCCGGACTTTTGCCCTCCGTTTTAGTGCGGCAAGAATGTGGATAATTGTGGGAGATAGCCCTAAGCCGGAGTCTCGCCGCTCTACAGTAAGAAGATTTCAGCAGCATGTCTGTGAAGCTTTAGCTACGCCGGCGGCTTTTTCAGCCGGCTTGCTTTCCTAGCCCCAAGAAGCGAGGGGCCCCGCCTCGCAAGGTGGCCATTGAGTGGCGTAAAACAGATGAGAACACCTCACAGAACCAAACCTGAAGTTTTCTTTGTATTCGCTTGGTTCATCCACGGGTTTTGTGACGCACACATGCACATCGTGTCGGCGGTGTGTTGGCGCTTATGGCAGGTTCTCCATACTTCGGCTTAAGTACGGAAAGCTCCTTGCGCTAGAGCGCTAAGTTCACTTCTTACCATGCTTGCGTAGGAAAGCCGATGACAGAGGACTCTTCCCAAAATGACAGCTTTACTCCCAGGCTGGGAACCAGAAGAACGATCGAGACACCCGTTAACTTGCAGTGAGTCTGAGGCCGTTCTCTGAAAATCCTGTTTGCTTCCTTTTTCTGTTCCGCCTCGGAGGCTCTTCCAGATTCCTTCCGTGTGATGCTTTCTCGACTGTTTTCTCCCCAAGTGATTCAATAAAACACGCAGCTTCTTACTTCACTCCTGTGTGAGATCCTTCCTGTTTCCTTTACTTGCCGGCTATTTCGCCGCCCTGTTTCTTCTCCTTTCTTTTGAGTGTTAAGCTTTTGATTGTTAGCGCTCCGGCGGAAGTTTCACTTGCTCCTCCCCGGTCTTTTTCCGCCTTGGAGAGTTTCTCCAAGTACTTTCCTTTTAACCCGGTCACCCTGGCTTGCTTGTGATCTCCTCCACTGTAGATGTTCACGCTGTACTTCACGCGGCAATGGCCACGCGGTGTGACAGAGGCAACGCCGCGTCACAGCAGACTCCGAATCTTCCTTGCATGAGTTCAATTCCTGCCGGTGAATCTTAGTTTTCTACCCTGATGAACACGCCTCGATTCAGGGTCTTTCATCAGCCGCGTCGTTCCTTGTGAAGGTTCTATACAGTCGATCCCTTCTCTACATCTGAAGCAGCACCGTCGTCATTAGTCTGCGATCTCGCATGCGCTGTCTCCATCTACAGGGTTCTCCGGGCAATCTTGTGATTCTTGTGCTGTATTTCAAGCTGAAGTCTTCGTTCCAGAGTGTTCATCTAGTCGCGAGAGGAACAGAAGCCAAAGAGCGATGTGCTGACCTGCTGTTGCTACACTTTCTTGTTCGCCTGTCGTCGACGGCCGCGTATTGTACATCGAGTGAGCGAAACCCGCCACTCATATACGTCTCCGAGAATTCTCATTCCGCATTTCAATCACTCTTTGTAAACATCTTTCCAAACTCCGCAAACTTCTCCGTTGTCTCGACACCATGGCGGCCGCGAAGGGTTCGAACGCTTTGATTCAGCAGCTTCTTGAGGCAGAAGAGGAGGCTGATACAATTGTCAATAAGGCTAAGGAAAGTAAGAAAGATAGATAGCTGTCTATATCTCTTCTCATAAGGGTGCTCTTTTGCACAAGGGTATGCGGTCCTCTTAACGTCTTCCTCTCTGTTAGTCTGTCGTGCTATATGTCCCCGGTCGTAAATTCTGTGCTTTTGTCCCTAAGAGGTACGTCCTAGGTGTGCGTAGTCTAACCATGATGACTTTGAAGGCATGGAGGGGTGAGTTATGCTGTGATCTTCAATACATCTGAAGTATAATCTGTGGTTCCTGTGGGTCTTTCACTATTACTTCACACGTTCCCTACAGAAATCTCACAGATTGATCTATCTATTCTTCCATCGTTTCACTTCTTGTATTTCCTCACGTACATCACACACACAGACATGGATCTTGTTTTGTGGGCTCACATAGGAAGGCATTCATGTAGATAGTCTTTACCTACATACCTGTACAATACATGCACTCCCAGCTTCTTCAGTTACTGATACGGGAGTAAAGGAAGGTCTTCAGTAGGGGTCTGCAAGCAACTCTCTCGCCCTTGTTCTTTTTCGAACTCTATACAGTTCACGCCTATCACATTCTCTCCGAATATAAGACGATGGCCTGGCTGGTTGACCTCACTTCCCTTTCAGAAAGCATGAGAAGATGTATGTGGGGTTCCTGACTTTGACAGCTTTCAGATGATTGCTTGATATAAGGAAAACCGAAAGAGAAGAAAATTTCAGACTGAGGCTTTCCAAGAGAGGAAGACATTAGATGAAGACAACATACTATTCAAGCGCATATCTCCTTTCTGCCCTCCTGTCTCTTGTAACAAAAAGACATCTTTTCCTAGCATGAGAGCCGGGTGCTCTTCACTCTGTTTTAGCCGAGGCAGGAAAGTATGGGAAGTGAGATGACGGGGCAGATAGATTCAATTTTCAATATTAGATCGGTTCAAAGCCCTGAAAGGAGACAGGGGAGATCTCTCAACAATGTGCAGCAGAACATATGGCATGCATGCACCGTCTATCCATACAAGTTTCTTCTTCATTTTATGGACGTCATCAGTGTAAGAGCAGAGTAGCTCGAGAGCAGAGGAAAGATTCAGCGACAGCTTGTTGAGACATGAGAGAGAGGGGAAAGAGATTGTATAGACAACAAGTAGAATGGTCATTCTGATAGTCAGCAAGCTAGCTTTAGGTGTCTGTACTCTCCATTCAGTAAAGAACCCATACTTCAGACATCTTTTCCTTCTATTGGGACTGAAACTGAGAGGCTTGACGATGAAAGCTTAAAGCATGTTGTAAATACTCCCTCCCCTGTAGATACATACAGTCTCTAGAGACAGGGTGATCAGATGAAGGAAATTAGGACAGCTCATGTTCCTCCTTACCTGCCCCGAGTGAGAGAGCGCGCTCAGTGCCTGCTAAGACGAGCTGTACATACATACACCCGATCTCTTGTTTTGAAGAGGAAGGAGATTGATGACACATTTCGAATCATGGTTTCCTTCACACTAGAGTCTTCTTCATGATCTTAAGGGTAGATTTATTGAGAGACAGGAGTCATATCTTTTACTTTGCCTCATGTGCGTCTTCTCTTTTCCTCGTGGTGTGAGCTGTAGTGACACCCCACACTTACGGCCGTCGAGTTCGCTCCTTGCTCTGTAGACCCACCTACCTGCCTACCTCCTACTTCACTCTAGTCGTCCTATGTACAGATATCTATCTGTACAGATAGAGATATAAATACATATCGACAAATTAGCATGTTATAGACAATCTCCTCTAATCAGTCTTTCGTTTCGGATTCCTCTTGCTTTTCCGAGACGTCTCGTTCGCTTCTTAAACTTCAAGGGCTTTGTCCCTTCTTGTTAGGCCTTCTCGAGAAACTCTTCATTGCTTAACAGGAAGCTCAGGAGATTCTCCTATCTTCTTCTTTTCTCCGCTCCTGTTGCTTCTTCTTTCTCACTCAAAGTACCACTTTTCCTTGTGTCTTCGTCTGTTTTGTTCCTGGGTGTATATACAGACCGAGTGAAGATGCTTAAAGACGCACGATTCAGTGCAGAGGAAGAGCTAAAAGTTTTCCGAGCTAAGGAAGAGGAGAGATTCCGAGCTGAGTATGAACAGGTATGTCTCCCTCTTCTGTCCTCCGAAAGTAGACAATTTGTTTCTTTCTTTCTTGTTCTCTTCTTTTCTCTCTGTCTTTCTCTTTCACTCAACTTCTTTTCACTATTTCTCATCTATCCACCTCTCTATCTGTCTCTCTCTTTTTGTCTCCACTCTATCTCTCTTTACTTTATCTATCTATCTATCTATCTATCTTTAATTTATCTATCTATCTTTAATGTATCTATCTATCTTTACTCTATCGATCTACCTATGGGGAGCAGAATTACTATACATGTACAAATATGGACTGATATAGGTTTGTGTATAGATAGGTAAGGGGGACTATATATCTATCTACAGATAGATATGGATACATATTTCGATGAATAGATACATGGCACCTGTAGCTCTTTCTCCACGTAGATCGACTCAGTGCGAGCGTCAACAGAAATAGGAGCTGCGGTGATCTTTTTCGTCATTCATTCTCCAAAAAGAACTTTCCTCCTTTTGCGTGTTTTTTCCGGGTGTATGGACAGACGGCAGGTCATGAAGACTCACTTGTGTCGAGTTTAGAGTCAAAAACGAAGAGTGAAATCGAAGGAATCAAGAGAGACTATCAAGAGAATAAAGATAAACTTATCCAGTTCATTCACAGCAAGGTGATGGATGTCGATCTAAAGCTAAAAGCCGAAACGATTGCTGTACTCCAGAGTTGTGAAAGACGTGGAGTTACACCGTAAAGATAGAGGAGGAGGAGGAGGAGAAGAAGAAACGCGAAAGAATCGCCGTAGCTGTCGATGTCGGGCCGTGGTATTGAAGAGAAGAAAGACTTTGAAAGAGATTCTGATGCAACTCGAGTGTAGAAAGAAAGTCGGTTTCTGTTCTTTGTTGTCGAGGAGGAACGAAAAGAAGGAAAGGAAGGCAGGCATCTCGCCGCATCGCGGCACTTGTTGTGGTGTGGATTCATCGCGGTGTATGTACACCCGGTATACACGAGGAAACATCGTCGATTGGTCTGGACCCGTCTGGAGAGCATCGATGGTGTCTTGTGCCTGTGTGCAAGATTGATGGATGGTCGTTTTCTGTCCGTCAAACTCTTCAATGGGCATTTGGTGAGACTAGAATGATACTGCACCCGGGGACGGATCCATCCATACCTCTCCTTTTCTTTTATCTCTCTCTTTCTATCTTTTCTGTCTCTAGTATCTCCGCAACCAACAAACCTCAAGCTCTTTTGGTTGTCTCTACCCCCCTAACTAGTGATTTACAGTCTCACACACAGCTTTCTCAATGCTCTCCTCCTATCTACCTTGGTCAGACACTAATTTCCGCAGCCGCCCGCACTATCTATCCATAATTCCTTTCACGAGAAGTTCGCACCTCTCCTTCCTTCTTCTCTCTTAAAAGATTCCGAATCTATTCTTCTCTAGACTATGACAAAGCGGACGTCATCGACAACAACTCTAGATATACTCTCTCAGGCCATGCCATGAGGGGTGATGTACAAACAAGTTGGGTCTTGAAGCTGGAAGTGGACAGATGAAGTTGATCACGTCAGTAGATGCAGCTTAACCCAGTAGCCTGGGCTGTTCATTGCGTCATCGGCAAGGAGCCCACGGCTTTTCTAAGTAATCTGTCTCCCTCTCAGAATGCGTAGGAATCTTACTGACCTAGTCTTTCTCAAGGAAGATTGTGTTGATTCCTATCTCTCTTCTCTTCAGCGAGTGGAGAAAGTCAAAGAACTGTAGACATCTGTTAGGTCACTGTAGACGTCTGTTTGCTCAGTGTTTACATCGGTCCGCAGGGTCTCACTGCGTTTCTCGTGGTATTCCCGGGGTGTTCCTCCGGGTCACTTTTCTCTAGAAAGAAGAGAAGTCATCAATCTAGAAACGAGCTTTTTTTTCGACAGCGAGATGACGAAAAGGCGGAAGATGGTGAGAGACAGAAGTAGTAGCCTACCAGTTCTTCTACTCACCGAGAGAGGGGAAGACAATGAAGCAGAAGATAGAACAAATGATGGATGATGGATGGATGCGAACCGGAAGTGATGAAAGCTTGGGGGCAGTGGCGGCCGATTCGCACACCCCAAGTAATGTTTCGAGGGAAGAAATAAGAGCGTGTCGAGGTCGACTCGAGACAACAAGCACATCATGAAGAGATAGAGCGAATGAGAAAAAGAAAGCAACACGATTCATTCATTCACTGAGCATCCCCGTCCCAACTAACAATAACTACCGCCTGCTTTACTAGCATAGCCAATGTTTCTTTCTCTTCTATCAGCAGCCTTTGAAGAGCCTGTGACCTCTCCCTCTCTTTTAACCAATCTATGAGACATAAGCACGCCGCATCGAACGAGGGTCACGGTATGACAGGGAGGTTCTAGGTGCTCGAAACCTTCTTCGATCTTCAGAAACTATACCTTCTCACACGTCCCTTCGAGATTTTGCCTGAGAAACTGACATAGTCTCCCAAAGAACTCCTACTAACATCGCGATACTCCTCTCGTTCCCTTTTTGTGAAGAAAGACACGGTGCACGTAGAGACGAAGATGCTGAGCACAAGCGCAGAGGCCCTGCTATTCCTTCCGCTTCTCGTGAACACTGAAGAAGAATACCGTCTCTCTCTCTCTACATCTCTACGTCTAGATAGATATGGCAAGGTCAAGTGTCCTTTTTCTCAATCGATCTGCTACTATCGCCTTATCAAACTACGAGGAAGTCCGTCCACATAGGTCATGTGTGACACAGAAGTTTTCTGATAGCTCTCTCTGTCTTTTCCAACGACTTTCATTTGTTGCTGCCGGTCGTACAAGAGTCGGTTTAGGAGTCAAATTTCCCGGTTTCTCTTTAAAAACAAGAGAGAAGTTAGAAAAGAAAAACTCCTCTCGATCCGAGTGAAGTAGAAAAGTTTGAATTGATAGCAAGAGTCTACAGATTCTTTTGTTTCTTTCCATGTCCTCTCTCTCGACATCAAGGAAGCTTGACCAGTCAAACAGATTCTTTTCTAGAAACAAGCGAAGGCAAAAGAACTTCATGCCATGGCATCTGAAAAGCGACGGTTTTCAAAAGAAACATACAAGGTTAACAGTAGGCGTAATGATTCTTTCGTTCTGCTCTTCCCCGGGGTGTCACAAGCACCTCGTGAACGGTCATATCTTTGTCTTCCTTTCTCATTCTACTTCTCTCTCACTCGCGATTCATATGTGAGCGTCCTCAGATTTTCTGAACCTCTTTTAATCTATAACTAAGTAGTAGTTTTGACGAGAAAAGACAAGACAGAGATTAAGAAGATAGGTCGCGAAATGACGAAAGACTCGGGTTTATGTCTCTTACCAGCAAAACTTATCTCGGCCTTGCTTACATCTTTCGTCAAGTCTTTCTCCTGCAGTGAGTTCATGATCTGCTTTTTTGGTAACCATCTTATAACTCCACATGCCGACTTTCTCACGGACAGCTACTTCTTTAGCTGCTTTCTTAAGGTTCTTCTGGAGTCTTTTTGACACTTCGTCTTGAATTAGCTTATCGATCTCTTCTTCTGTTCCTTCTGAGAGGAGTTTTTTATCACCGGTAGTCGCAGCTAAATCGGTTTTCGCTTTCTTCCGTAAGATTTTCCCCTTTTTACGTATAGCAAAAGTGGTTGTGCTAACTAAGTCTGTAGAGAAACCATCCATAACTGTCATGCTACGGTTGGTTAAGATCTTACAGATAATTTTCTTTTCGATCTGAAGGGTTTGTGGGTGTTTGATCATGAGAACATCCCCTGTCTCGCATTGATCCATGAACTTCGTCTCGAATCCTTGGATGGTACATCCACTTGAAACAATTCTCCCTTCACCTTCAATTTCTTCAGCTTCTTCTCGTTGCTCGTTTTCTTCCTCATCCTCTCGATTCTCATCATGTCGCTTGCTACTACTATGCTTTCTTTTCTTACGCTCTTTCTTCTTCTCATCTTTCAAGCTACCCCGACCCTTGAAACAAAGAGAACCCGTCTTACGATCATACAAACTTCCTGTGCCCCTCGTGGTATCTGATGACATCTTCTCTTTCTTATCTCTGTCTTCTTTTCTAAGTCTTTCTTATCCCTTTCTTTCTTTTCTTCACTTTACCAACAGAAAGATTCTATTTACAAGAGGACAGAATGCCATACCACCGGGTCACTGGCACACACTCACGCAGAAAACGAAAAGAAAAACGCCAGCCCCTCAGTTCTCGAAATAGCACATTTTGATAGGCCTGTACAGAGCAAGGCCACACAGGAAGTAGCTGATTCAGGAGACAATCGAAAGAGCCTTTCTCATATCGTCTGGTATAGACCGCTCTTGAAACCTCGCACTAGCCGCGGGCCTTCACAGAAACAGCAGCGGCCGAGAAACGGATAAGGCCGGGGATTTTCGAGCCAAGTAAGAGGAATATTCTGAGAGAAGAAAGGATACACAAAGAAAGAATCTTCGGATACGCACGACAAGTCAGTTGAAGAATGGATACCGAGGTGAAAAAGGGTGGTGGTTGGGTGAAGGGTCTTATGAAAGCGCCAGAGACTCAACTGACATGAACGCAACTCATCATCCTGCTTTCCCTAGATAAAATAAGCGGTTCTAGCTCAGGAGAAGGGCAAAATAAGAGCACTTGTACAAAGCTTCCACCACCCTCTTCGACATAAAGAGCCGCAGCAGACTTGTAGAGAGAAAAACTGGGAAGCCTCGACTCCCCCTTTAGAACAGGAGAGATCGAATGCAGACTGAAGTCAAAACCAGAGATGGATGGAGAAGAAGACAAGAACACGTCCTCTTTGTTTCAAGATCTTCACAAAAGAAATAGGTCAGCAAAATCTCTCTCGCGGATAATACTAGGATCGCCGGTGTAACGGCAGCTCGCCGTCACAGAACGGCAACAAGACGGAAAGCAATGAGACGAAAGGAAAAAAAAAGACAATCAAAAACGGTGGAGATAACTAGGAAATCTCTCTCCTTTCACTTCCTTCAAATGTCCACTAGATAGAAGCCTCGCCTTTCTTGAGATGAAGAAAGCGTAGGCTGCATGCGAGAGCGTTGTGTGCGTCTTGGACGTTCGATCCAGAGAGCCATAGAAAGGGAGAGAGATAGAGACAGGAACAAGTTTCTTCCCGTTTTTACATCTCTTTCTATCTTCTTTGAGGGATTCTCCTCCAGCTGTTTCTCGCCACCCCACGGTTACGCGAGAATTCTCTTGTAGTACGGCTCTTGTCACACGGCTTATCTTCGCATGCACAGCGGGAAAGTCTTGTGCTTCTCTTACTTCGTCTCCACCCGGGACAGAAATTGCCTTTCTTATGCTTCTGGCGTAGACTGTCTCCGACAAAGCTCCCTTCCTAACGATAGATCCCTTTTATTTTACGCTTAAAGGTGGGGATTTCCTTCATTCATCGAAAAGATAACCTCGGACAGAAGAAACTTCACCGCCACTTGTTCTATGCTTTCCTGGGTACATCTCCTACAAGAGGTCTCCTCAGCAGTCTATCTATTTGCAAGCCTCATCATCGGACTGTGTGTGAAGTGTTACATCTTCTTCCACGCGCTCCTTAAGCTTTGAGGACAATAGACTCCGTTCTCAGGTTGTTTTCCTCTTACCTTCCCTCGCCCCTGAGTGGATCTTCAGTGAAGGTTAAGAAAGGAGAACAAGATAAAAGACATCCAGAATCGTCGATCTACCCATCTATCTCTTTTAATCTTTTCTGTCAATCTTCATCTATCTAGCTATCTTCAGTCAAGTTATCTATCTTTATACCTGTGTGTTTGTCTTTGTTAACTTTACCTCTCCAACTTTTCATCGGAATCTCTTTATTTCTCTGTCTCTCTCTCTCTGCCTGTCAAAATCTCAAAGCTATCTGTCCATCCAACTCTCTCTTTATCTTTCGTACCTCTTCCCCTCTCAATCCATTCTTGATCTCTTAAGGCATCTCCATATTTCGCTCTGAGTTACTTCTCTCTTACCAACTTCGTCAACATGGGAGATCTAACTTTTCTTTTCTTTTTCTTAGCTTTCTTCATCTTAATTCTTCTCCACTTTGACTACCGTGACGGTATCAAGTTCCCCTGTCTATTCGCTTCGGATCGAGAGAAGAAGAGAGAGCCCAACTTCGTGTATTCAACTGAGCTAGATACCTTTGTTAATAGAAGTAAGAAGACCTATTTCTTTCCTCTCTTGCAAGCAGTTCGCTTGAAGCTTCTCCTCTTGTCTTTCTCATCTCTCTTTGTATCTTCGTCGTCTTGCCTTCTGCATCTCCTTCACTCGTAGACTCAAGTTGTGTATCGACCTCGTCTCTCTCTCTCTCTATATATCTCTATATATGGGCATGTATATGTATGTATGCGCGCATCAGTTGTGAGGTATGTTTGGAGAGAGAAGGAGGTGTATGTGTCTAGGTGTGTGTATTTACATATGTGGAGGGACTGCGGTGTAGTCAAGCCACCGAGAGAGAGGAGATCTCTTCTATGCCTTTCACGAGATACCGTAGTGAAACCACACCCCGTTATACAGACATAGACGTCCTTCGCACATACAAGAGACATAGATACATACATACATCTCGACAGACAGGAAAGAGATCGTCTTCTCTCGCTCTTTGTTTTTCTCACCTCTGTGTGAACTTCATTTCCTCTGTACATGGACAAAACAAAGAAGAATCGCGGACTGCCATTTTCTCCTTTCCCAGGTGGAGTGGAGGCATGCGTTGAAGATGTCGTGAATTTCGTTAACAAGAGAAGGAGAGGGGCCGATGGAGCGGTGGGCACGAAGGTAGGTCGTAAATAGGGGAATTTCTATCACCTGATGTGTGTATACACATGGATAGGTTTATCTGTAGATGGATGTATGTATCTGTATAGATGTATGTAGGAGTGTGAATGCATTTCTATATAAGAGGATTCATGTGTATGTGGAGGGATGTGTAGATACGTGACGTCTCTATGTGTATCTCTTTGGATACATGTCTGTGTACTCTCTAACTAGATGTATCTCTCAGTATATGTATGCTGATGGATATAGAGAGAATTAGGCATCTTTCAAGGGATATGCGCATGCCACTGTCTGTACATCTGTATGTATATACGTGTAGGCACGTATGACCGTATCTATGTATATCTTTATACGTGTGTATTGACGTGAGTGATAGATTCAAACAACGTAAAGATATATGTCAATCTATCTAGATAGTTGGGGTCCCTATATGCGAGAGGTTGACTGAGAATGCTTTCCTTTCCATCTCTCTCTCCTCTTCCTTCATCCGTTTCCTGGTCTTTTGGGAGAGCTTCGCATTTTATTCGTCTTCTTTCTTTCTTTCTTTGTCAGGACGATGACATGTCTTTCGAGCAGCAGGTCTCTCTTCTCTCGGCGATGCTTCAAGCAAACTTCCATGGAGGCTTTTGGGCCCAATCCCCCTGGTTTCTCAAGTATGATGAAGGTAACACAACTTCTCATTAATCTATCTACCTCTCTATCTTTCTTCAATCTATCTACCTATTTCTCTTTGGTCTATCTATCTATCTATCTTTCTTGAATCGATCTATCTATATATCTCTATTTGTGTATGCATCTGCCTCTGACAGTATTGTTTCAGGAGAAGAAGAAAAAACCATGCGTGTAGAAGGTAGATAGGAAATCTCTGGTCTCAAATAATTTCTCTTCTTTTTGTTTTCTTCTTTCCCTTTTCTTCACTCTTCAAGATACGGTAGCACTCATTCTTCCACCGTTTGAGACTTCTTCATTTCTCTTGTCTTTCTCTCGTTCTTCTTCCTTTTCTTCTTCTTCTTCGTTTCCTTGTTCTCCCTTATCTTGTTCTTCTTCCTCTTTCCCGCACACACACACCAGACCTTCTCTATCTTATCTCCTTCTTTCTCTTTCTCCTTGTAGGTCGGACAGTCTTCACGAAGGTCTTGTACGCAGACTGCGACGAGTATCTCCTTATCTCTGGCTCAAGAACGAGCTCGGCAGGACGGGTCTACGAGCCCCACGTAGCGAAGAGTGTCTTTGGCTTAGAGGTAGGATGAGGATGACGTCACCTACATCAAGCCTTCTCCATACTACACGACCAGGATCAATGGCAAAGAGACTTAAAGAAAGAAAGAAAGAAAGGAAGAAGGAGAAGAGCGAGAGATGAATAGATAGATCGGAGAGAAGAAGCTAAGGATAAGAAGAAAAAGAAAAGAGAAGAAAGGAAAGAACAGAAAAAACAAAGAGAAACGAAGATTAGCCTGAGCTAGATGGAAAGGAGGGAAGGAGAAGAATCTCCCTTCTCCAGGGAGAAGCAGGAACAAGTTTGAAAGTCTTCTTATCTCCAGGAAAAAAGGGGATTTCTAGATGTTTCTGTTTCTTCTTGGTAGATATGTTTTCTTTTCTTTCTCCTCTGTCTCCGAGTGAAGATGGTCTCTTCTTCTCTTCGAGATTATGTTGACTAGGAGAGCAAGAAGATAACGCAAAGAACGAGAACGTTTTCAGAAAGAAGAAACAGGAGATCATGAGAAAGAATGTCAACAAAGAAAGAGGAAGACAACGAGACGGCGAGAAAGAGAACGAAAATAATAGAGAAGACACTTAAGGTATTCGTCGCTATAGAACTATGCAGTAGGTTCATCATCTATGGGTATTTATAGAGATAGGGGTACTTCGATCTATATATACGTATTGAGAGGTGCATAATGGTTAAAGAG
>NW_027156381.1:3577-3829 GCF_002600585.1 Cystoisospora suis | reverse complement strand
TGTTTGTTTTTGTTTGTCTCTCATCGATGCTTCGTAGGGTAAGCTTCGTATTCAGAGACACGCGCCCTTTCGGCCTGTTGTGGTTGGGCCTCTCTTGAATCGAGCTAGCGGTGGAGGCGGCGAATCGATTCATATCGAGGATGTCGGGACCTCTGAAGGAGAGCTTTGGTCGAATGGATTTCGTCTCAAGAAAGGAGAGAAATTCGTCTTCAGTACTGCTGTAAGAAGTCTCTCCTCTCCCTCTCTTCTTCT
>NW_027156381.1:3298-3522 GCF_002600585.1 Cystoisospora suis | reverse complement strand
GAGAATTAGAGAGAAAAGAAGAATATCTACACAAGGCAGTGATAACGATACCACGATAGGCATATAGGTTTAATCTAGAAAGAGCCCGAGAGATAAACAGATCGGTAGATCTATCTCTTTCTCTCCTTTTTCCGTTCTTCTTGCCTTACTTTCTTTCTCCCTTGTCCGTTCTTTTTGTGGTAGTGTCTTTTCAGCATATGTATGGCTTATTGCATTATTCCTGT
>NW_027156381.1:2998-3287 GCF_002600585.1 Cystoisospora suis | reverse complement strand
TCTTTCTGTCCTCTCTTCTTCTCTCGTCGATTGGTTCCTCTTTGCATGCGATTCTCCGATATGCAGAGGAGGCGAAGTAACACAGTCCATATGATAGGTCATCACGATCTCTATACATACTGATGTGTACCAGTGCGTATCTCTGTCTCCCTCTCTCGTATCTATCTCTATCTACAGATATAGCAACCCGTATTGCTATGTATATCTTCTTCTTGATCCGATCTACCCCGTACATCCGCACCACTCGCCTATGTTCATCTACACGGATATATGTGTATATGTATACATA
>NW_027156381.1:0-2963 GCF_002600585.1 Cystoisospora suis | reverse complement strand
GAAAGAGATAGACATCAAGATGGCAAGAAGGACAATGGATGAGGAGGAGGAGATGGAGGGAGGGTGATCGGTTCTCTTCTTTCTCCTTTGCTTTCTTAGGATGGTGAGGGAAGTTTCACTTTGCAGTATGGATACGGCGCTATGCCTTATGTATCTCTGTGGTCTTTCATTCTTCCGTCCCTCTTCAAAGCCTGGGATTGGAGGTAAGAACACTTCTCACACAGGCAGTAGCTAGATAGATAGATTAAGGATAGACATAGATAGACAGATAGATAGGTAGATAGATAGATAGATAGATAGACAGATAGATAGATAGATAGACAGATAGATAGATAGACAGATAGATAGATAGATAGATAGATAGATAGATAGATAGATAGATAGATAGATAGATAGATAGACAGATAGATAGATAGATAGACAGATAAACGCCGGGGAGATAGTTGTGTGTCTGCACGTACGTTTCTATTGACTCATCTCTATCTATAGTTAGGTAGGGTTGTGTGTGTATAGATGAAAAAGACTCTTCTTCGTATCATTCTTTGTCTGTGTATGACCGTTGAGAATCTCACTAATCCATTGAGAGAGAAAAAGCTTCTTTATATGTGAGCGGACCTCTTCTGCTTTTCATTCAATCGAGGTCATTCCATTGAGACTTCCAGTCTATTGCAAGTCACTGGTATCTCTCAACATACATAATAGGCACATGCAATATATATGTATCTGTACGTGTTTCACATCCCTCTAGATGTATATACATATATGTGTGCATATGCGTATATACCTGTATAGATACAAATAGATCAAGCATATGTGGGAGGTGGATGTGACGTGAATTTTGTCTCTACGTCTTTGTCTCTCTCGATGCCTGGTCAGAACGAGTGTGAATGAAAAAGCAAAGACAGAAAGAGATAGTCAGACAGACAGATAGATAGATAAAGATTGATAGATAGGTAGATTTATAGAAGACAGATACGTTTCTACGGGGACAGTGCCAATCATATACATAGATGGATATACATACATGCCAAATACATGCATATATATATATATACGTCAGTATGCATCTATGTATACATATGTCTATATGTATGGCATTTATGGTATGTATGCTCTCGCGTCTAAATACTCCTCTCCAGAATGGTTCCCCATGTATGTGTACACATACGCTTATGGGGTCTAATTGTATTCAAGGTGTTTATGGCCTTCACTCGCCTACTGAGATGTCTCTCTCTCCTTCGTTGATGAATGTATCAAGCTCTTTGTAGTCTGTATGTATGAATATGTATGTCTGTATGAACACCATGATGTATAGCTATGCATGCGCATGTGAAATGTCTCCTGTGTGTCTTCAGAACCGCCCTAACGTCTATTCGAGTCTTTAGCGAATCGTTTTATCGCAATGGTATTTTACCTGTCATAGCTTTGATCTTCGATAAAGAAGAAGCCTGGACGACGAAGCTAAATCTTTCTTATCTTGATGAGAATAACGAACTTTATGCAGAAGAAGTCTACAAAGAAGAATCGGAAACAGGTGAAGATGTGGCTGCTGAGCTCTCACTAAGGAAAGCACATGAAGAACAAGAAGATCCCTCTTCTTCTTCCTCTTCTTCTACAACTCCGTCAGGGAAACCTACTCAGGATAATGCCAAGAGCAAAGAAAAGAGTCAAAGCAGTATGAAGGGTAAAGGGTCACCTCAACAGGCTTCTCCAGATGGAAAGAGAAAAGAAGGCTCTTCTTCTTCTACTTCGCCGTCAAAGACAAGAGATGAAGGAAAAGAGAAGGGTGGTGTGAAGGAAGATGTAAAGAGGCGCCCTGGAGAGGATAACAGTAAGAAGAATAGGGTGGAAGAAGAAGATGAAGAAGAAGGAGAAGAAGAAGAAGATCAACAAGACGAAGAAGATGATCATCTAGCTCGTAGTGAAGAATTATAAGAACCACTTTCCTGCTAGGGAAGAGGGGAAAGGATACCGATGCAATCGACGTAGGCATACACCCACACACATACATAGACATACTCATGCCTGTTTATAGATACATTCATCTTCATACGTACATATTCACGCATACATACTCTTACACATTCACACACATTCTACGTACATCGGAGTGTGTATGGGTCCCCAGGGTTTATATTACCCAACGTCTTTCCTTCTCTTTCTTCGAATCGAAGACTCATGAGAGAAGTTCATATCTCTCACTGTCGCTATGTATGTACGTATATATCTATATCTATATGGACAGATAAGACATATGAGAGAACGAGGGGATGGAGATGAGGTTTTTCCTGGTGTCTATACACGTGCACTCCTTAGGTCTGCGTGTACAAGAGCCAAGGAGAGAGGAGTCAGTCTATTCAGTTTCTGTGAAGTCTTCGATGGGGTTCTCTCCAAAGGAAAACTGTCTTTATGCCCTATACTCCTTCTCTTTCCTCTCTCTTTTCCTCATGGAATCCTTAGGCAAGCATATGTACGAGAAGAGGTACTGCTCTTGCCTTCATTACGGGTCATGTGTGGAGAGAGATACTTGACGGTGTATGGAGAGGAGATAGGGGAATTTATCGGTTTCTTCTTTCTTGTTTCCTTCTTGATAGAGAGAAAGAAATCTAAAGAACACACGGATGATTGCGTCTAGAGAGAGTGCACTCTCCGTGGTTGAATTGACAATGAAGAAGGAGAAAGCAGGGAAAGTACAAGTAGATGATGAAGAAGAGAAAGAAGAATATGAAGCTGGACAGATAGGTAGATAGATACATAGATCACGAAGTATATCTATATCTACAGATTTGCGTATACATACGCATTCAAGTGCGGGGTCTACATGTAAGTGTAAGTAGGTTGTCGTATAGGAGAAGAAGGAGAGTTTGGAGAATATCTTGAATGTTTCTGGAATGATGCTGTTCTGTGGAGGATTCACAGAGAGATCAAGAGATGTATCTCTCTCCAGACATGTATTCACCCAG
>NW_027156380.1:595-949 GCF_002600585.1 Cystoisospora suis | reverse complement strand
TCCTTTCCTTCCTCTGGTCGGTGTAGGCGATGCGGCGATGATCGGCTGGGGATGCTCAAGGCTCTGGTGAGATGGATCCGCCTTCTCCAGGGCTGTCCTTTTCCCGATATGCTCCTGTTGAGCCCGTTTCGTGGTTGTTGGATCGCTGAGTGCGTGCTCTGGCCGTCCTTGTCCTCTGGAGATTCTGTGCGATCTGCTTGTCGTATTCGCGGCCTCTGCACTTGATGTGCATCGGTCTGCCGCTCTCCCGTTTGCTTCTCCGGCTCTGTTCTTTTCCTGCTAGGGAACTCTTCGTCCCTAGAATTGATTGATATTGTCCTGGGTCTGCGAGGTTTCCTCATTTCCTCGCTGCGT
>NW_027156380.1:0-213 GCF_002600585.1 Cystoisospora suis | reverse complement strand
CCACTCCGCAGAATGAATCCGCAGGAGCAGCGTGAGGTAGCAAGATTGATTCAGGACTACATTAAGAAGGGACACATCAGGCCGTCAGAGTCGCCATTTGCTGCACCAGTGCTACTCGTGAAGAAGAATGACGGCAGTTGGAGGATGTGCGTTGACTACAGGGCCCTCAACAAAATCACGATAAAGAATAGGTACCCGATTCCACGACTAGAC
>NW_027156379.1:0-274 GCF_002600585.1 Cystoisospora suis | reverse complement strand
GCTAGGGTTCCCGGCCGGCCGTGCAGGTTGCTCTGAGCATCGATCCCGGGCGTTCCGTGGGCTCTTTCGCCCGACCTTTGGACCAATGAGCGATTAAGTCGCATTAGGCACCCCTAGGTGCCGTAATGTACAAGTTCTCACACAAGGAAAGTTCTCTATTGCACAATCATTCTTCTCTCTGCACACGACACACTCATCACGGGGCTTAGGGCGCCGGCTAGGCGGCGTTCCCAAGGGGAGATGTGGGGTCCTGCGTCCGATTTGGGCGCTGGAA
>NW_027156378.1:0-11498 GCF_002600585.1 Cystoisospora suis | reverse complement strand
TAACTATCTATCTTTAATCTATCTATCTATCTATCTATCTTTAATCTATCTATCTATCTATCTTTAATCTATCTATCTATCTCTAATCTATCTATCTATCTCTAATCTATCTATCTCTAATCTATCTATCTATCTATCTCTAATCTATCTATCTATCTATCTCTATCTATCTATCTCTATCTATCTATCTCTGTCCTTTTCTCTCTGGAAGCAGAGAGATGCTATTCGAAAGAAATAGGACGAAGAAGAAGAAGAGTGAGAGGATAAGGATCATGAGAAGGTCCGCCATACAGCTGGTGTATGTACATGTAGGAGATACAGACATTGATAGATGCAAAGAGAGAACGAAGAGTTAAG
Source organism: Cystoisospora suis (assembly GCF_002600585.1). Lineage (NCBI taxonomy): Eukaryota > Apicomplexa > Conoidasida > Eucoccidiorida > Sarcocystidae > Cystoisospora > Cystoisospora suis. The sequence continues at coordinate 11,141 of NW_027156378.1, read as the reverse complement.
GGAAAGACAGAGAGAGAAAGGCTGATAAGGCAGTTAGAGTGTGAATAAGAAAGAAGAAGAGGACAAGGAAGAAAAAGAAAAAGAAGAGAAAGAAGAGAGCTTTGTTTAGGGTCTTCACCCGACCATTCTCATGTTAACTACAGAACTCAGTCGCGGAGAGGAACTGTGTTTGAATCGTGACGCCTCTGTAGAAAGACAGTCTTGTAAGAAAAAGAGAAGGAAGAAGAGGAAGAAGAAGAGGGAGAGAAGAGGCTTTTCCAATTTTCTCTCTTCTTCCTCCTTGGTGCCTATCTCTCCTGCGTGTCTTACCTTCGCTAAGCGAAGAGAAGAGAGGTGAAAGAAAGGAAAGTTCAGCATCTTTTCGCTAAATCTAGTAAGGTGCAAGAATTCTGCTTCATAAGAACGAAGGGCGGACAGAAGAAACAAAAAATAAAGAAAAGAAGAGAAAGAGGAGAGGGAAAATGAAGTGAATGAAGAGACAAGAAAGAGAGAATTTCTAGGAGACGAGACTGTTTGAGAAGGAGAGAATCACTCCTCCCAGGTGTATGTACACTCCGGAGGATGAAGTTGGGAAACTCATACAGACGTCGAAGCAAAGAAGGAAGATGACAAAGCTAAGAAATACCTTGCGAGTTAAGGGGTGCGAAAGCATATCTAGAGAAAGGGAGAGGGAAAAGAGAGAGGGAACGGATCTAGAGAGGTGACGGGCCGAAAGAGATAGAGAAACAAGGTGAGATGAGAGAAGAAGACGAAGAGAGAAAAGTGCTTTTCTTCTCTCTCTTTCTCCTCTTCATCGACTTTTCTTTAAGAAAGAAGCAAGAAAGAACGGAAGAGTAAGCGAGAGAAGAAAAAAAGGAGGTGACAGACCCCTATCACTTTCCATAAGGTAAAAGAAAGAGAGAAAGAGAGAGAAAGAAAGAAAGGACTGAGCTTCTTGTGACGTTTGCTACATGCACAACGAGAAAGATGAGAGAAAGACTGTTTTCTCTATTAGATCTTCTTCTTCTTCCCCTCTGTTTCTTGATAGGAAAGCGAGGAAGAGAAGCACTCAGTTCATGTACACACTCGCTTGTTCGTAGGGATTGTGGAGGGAAAGAGAAAGAAGACTCCCGGAGAGAAAGAGAAGTTCGAAAAGAAAAGAGAAGGAACGGGAGAATGGAGACAACATGCAGAGCGCATGCAGGGTAGAAAAAGAATAGAAGAAAGCCAAGACACGAAGGAGCTCATGAAGGAGAAAAAGAAAAAGAAGAATTGAAAGAATCTTGAGAAGACAGATCTCTTCCTTCATCTTCTTCGTAAATACATATGGGAGGCTCCAACTCTAGGTAATAGAATGCCTTAAAGATCAAGAGAAAGAGAAAAGAGAAAGAAGAGAGAGAGAAAGAGAGAAAAAGAAAGAGAGAGAAGAAGGAAAACACACACGAGAAAGTGTCTTGACTTGGGAGGGTGTATGTACAAAGGGTATTTTATATCTTCTCTCTTTCTTCTTCCATGTCTTTCTTCTATGTCCATAGACATGTCTGAAAGGTTTGAAGAGAAACGAAGAAGATGAAAAAGTTCTTCAAGAAGACATTCTTCCTTTCTTTTCTTGATTGAGGTGTATGTACACCTCGTAAGAAACTTTCCTCTCTCTCTTGTTTCTTTTTCTTCAGCGAGGCATGGGAAGAGGTTCGATGAACCGATGACTTTCCACCTAAAGAGACAGCGTTGATTAGGTCTAACGCTCCTTTTCCTTCATCTTCTTCTTTTTTCTCGCAACTTTTCAATTTACCCTCTTCTCTAATAGATGAGGAGAAAGAGGAGTGGCTACGAAAGGAGAAGAAAGGAAAGCAGAAAAGAAGATGACCTAGAGAAGCTCCTCTGCTGTTCTTTCTCTCTTTCTCTAGATCGAACTAGGTTTTTTACGCCACACGAGGTCGGCATGTTTTCTCATGAAGGAAGAAGAGGAAGTGAGATTTCAGATAGAAGTCTTACAGTTAAGAAGATGACGAAGATCCCTTCCTTTCCTTGGTCTCTTTTCTTCTCCTCTTGCCTTCCTTCTTCTCTTTTCGAAAGAAACTAAAAGCTCACGTCATTTCTCTTTCTCTCCTCCTCTTTTTCTCACTTTCATTCATGTTATCTTAGGCACCTTTTTTTTACTTTCTCCGGTGTACATACACTCGGGCATATGTGAAAAGCTTTGCAGTGTATGTACACCTCACCATGATGAGGCGCAAGTAAGAAAGGTGGGGGGTCTGTGGATTCCTGATCATAAACCTCGGAGTCGTGTGATCTTTTCTCGAAGTCTTTCAGAAGAAAAAAAGAATAATTTCAAATCAATGAAGGAGAAGAATTGGAGGGTGTTCTCGCGTTTTCACTCGTATCCTGGACAGAGACAGTAGAGCGCTAGGGTGTACATACACCTGACTCTAGGTCACCAGCGGGGGAAGTCTTATCAAGGATGGTTTCTAGGTCTTTTCTTTTGCATTCTTTTCCTCTCGTATTCTTGTTTCTCTTCCAAGTCGAACTCTCGCAATTCTCTCTTTCTCTTCTACCAGGAAATTAGAGTTACCGCTTCTTCTTTCTCTTCTTTCTTTTTTCTCTTCCTCCTTTCTTTCACTCTGAAAAGATGAAGAAGAGACACCAATAATAATCTCTTTCTTTCTTTCACTTCGACTACTCTTCTCTCTTCTCTCTTCTTCTTCTTCTTCTCCTCTTTCCTCTCTTCTCTCTTTCTCTTTCCCCCCACAATGAGACTGTTATCTTCTTTCTTCTTCACACTTTCGTCTCTACTCTTCTCTCCTTTTTCTTCTCTCGTCGTGAAAAGAAAGCGACTTGGGTCTATCTGTCGGTATCTCGCTCTTAAGCTAAATTCCTTCTTCACTAAGATCCCTCTTACCTCTTCGTTGGTCTCTCCATCGTTTCCTTCTTTCTTTTCTAGATCGTCTTTCTCCCCCCTTCCTAGATATATTGCATGTATACGACGTTTTCTACGTCAGCATATACTTCCTCTCTCTCTTTTCGCAGGTTTTTCTCTTGTGTATCTTGTTCTTTTCTTCTTCTTTTCCTTCTTTCTCTTCACCTCATCTTCGCTTGCATGCATTCTTTTCTCTTTCCTCGGTGTCTTTCTTCTTTTCTACCAAGTAACGAACTTTCTTCTCTTTCCAGGGGCGAGTTTCTTCTTCAAGAGACACCTCGAACTCCAGCTCTCCACGGCCTCTCTCAATGCTCTTCATTCTCATTTAGAGATTTTAGAGCTCTTTCTCACTTTTCTTCTTTCTCAAACTTACCTCGAAAGGAAAAGAGTCTCTTCTTCTTGGGAGAGATCTGCTTTTCCTTGTGAAGAAATAGATGGAGGGACCTCTTCATCGCTAAGGAAAGAAAAGAGAACGGAACGGGATGATAGGAAGAAGCGAAAAGAGAAAGAAGAAGAAGAGGAAGAGAGGAGGAGAAGAAGAAGTGGAAGAAATCTGGATGAAAGAAGAGGGAAGAACAAGAGAAAGAGATTCTCCTTCTCTCCTTGGCTGGATGTACACTCAACACCTCCAACACTAGAATCGTTCATCTTCTATCTCTCTTCTTCTTCTTCTTCTTTTGTTGACTTTCAATCTCCCTACCCCCCATCCCTCGTAATCTCTTCACGTTTCTTTCCTTTCTCGCAGAGTCTTCTTTCTTCTTCCTCATCTGTGTCGTCTTCTCCACGAAATGTCTCTCTTTCTTCCTCTTCGTCTTTCTCTCGTTCTCGCGCGAATACAGCCGTGGAATCTCTCTTGTATGACGTACGCCCCAGCCGCCTACGTGTCTCCTATACGGCCTTGTCTTCTCTTCTTCGCTCGTTTCAGCGTATCCAAATCTCTTCTTCTTTCTTTACGAAGAGAAAGTACACGAAAGACGCAAATGAAGAGACAGAAAGAGAAAGGGCGAGGAGGGAAGAGGATGAGAAGGTCTCTTCTTCTTCTTCTCATGGAGTTTTAAGTGAAGAGCAGAGAGGAAGATTAACATGGCAACAGAGATGTCTCGCAAGTCATCTTGAAGGTCTTCTGTCACATCTCTCTCATCTTTCTCTTCTACAGCAATCTTCTTCTTCTCCTCCCTTTTTAATTCCTTTCTCAAAGCTATTTCAACTCCCTTCTCCCCATTATCTAAAGTACCAAAGTGATCTTTCTCTATCCAGTCCACAGTCTTTTTCTTCTCCTTCCTCCTCTCCTTCTTCTGTTTTGAGAGGAAGAGAAGAAGATCTTCTCTGGCGTGAGAAAGAAGAAGAAAAGAGCAGAAAAGAGTTCATCAAGTGTGGTAAAAAAGAAAAAGAAGAAGAAAGAGGTGTGAAGGAAAGGAGAGAAAGAGATGACGATCCATCTCTCTTTTCTTCCTTTAGATCTTCTTCTTCTTCTCCATCTTTGTCTGACGATTCTCGTCACCTCTCTCCTACCCCTGTCTCTTCTTCTTCTTCTTCTCCTCTTGTTCTTCATCTTCTTTCTCTTCCTCTTCCCTCAATACACGACCTCTCTTCTTCTTCCTCTCTTTCTTCTTCTTCCTTCTTCTTCTATGAACGAATCCGCGACCATCAAGACAGAGGAAAGCTCCTCATCTTCAAGAAGAAAAGAAAAGAAGAAAGAAGAAAAGAAAGAGGAGAAGAAGAGAGAGAGACACTGTATGAAGCGTCTTCTTCTTCTTCCTCTTTTCATTCCCACCAAGATGCATCGAGCGCTTCTTCTCCCTTCTTCTCTCTTAATCAGAGAGGCTGTGTCTTAGCAGACATGTCTGAAGAAGAAGAAAAAGAAGAAGAAAGAGAGAAAGAAAAGAAAGAAGAGATGTGCTATATCGACTGGCCTCTATACCACTGTGTCTCTTCTTTGTATCACTTACGTCAGATCTTTCTTTATCTCTCCCCTTTCTTCATCTCTTCTTCCTCTTCCTCCTCCTCCTCATTGCCGTCATCTTATCAGAGGTCTCGTCCTTCTGGCGAATCTTCTTCTGGGAGTTCTTCGTCTCTTCTTCATTCCTCTCATGCTTTTTTGCCTCTCTTTCTTTTCAGGTTCTTCTTAACTCCCCCGGTCTCTTCTTTTCTTCTTCTTGCAGGTGACCTTGAAGAGCACCATCGAGGCATACAGCTATGGATACCTATCAAAGAAACGTCTTTCTTTCTTCTTCTTTTTTCTTTTCTTCTCTTTCCTTTCTTTCTTATCAAGAAGATCTTTCTGCAGATCCACGGTTTCCTCCTCTTGAGAATCTTCCGCAAAACAAGGAGAAAAAAAGAACAAATCAAAAAGGTCAAAAAGCATGCGGCTGCTTATCAATCCATTCAAGAAGATCTCCACTCTCCTTCTCCTTCTATTGTCGGCTCTTCTTCTCCTCATCTTGCCAGTCTCTCTGCTAAGGACCTCAAGTCCATAGTGATACCCGTAGAAGGAGAAGAAGCGCCGGAGGTTCTTTACAAGAAAGACAAAGTTGAGAAGAATCGAAAGGATGGAGAAGAGAAAGAAGGGCAGATTAAAGAACATCTCTCTTTCTCCTCCTCACAGCGTGCTTTGGTCTCTTCTTCATTTTTCTCTTCATCTTCTTTTCAAGGATTAACTCCGAGAAGAAGAAATAGAAGCAAGAGTGAAAGAGAGGAAAAGAAGAAGAAGAAGAGAGAAGATTCTTCTTCGTTTTCATCATCTCTCTTTTATCCCATACGTCAGGTGTATCTACACGCATTCTTCTTTCCGGCTGTTCATACACATTGGCTCCTTCCTTCTACAGGCTTCCCTGATAAGTCTTTCTCTTCTTCTTCTTTCTTTTCTTCTTCTTCTTCTTTAAGAAAAAAGAAAAGTTTAGAGAAGAGAGATGAAGACCCGATCAGAGAAGTAACCATCGGAGAGGAAGAAAATGAGAAGAGGAAGACAAGGATAAGAAAGCAGAATAATGGCTGCCTCTTAGCTCAAGAAGAGGAGAGAAGAGTCCACCTTTTCGCTTCTTCTTCTTCTTCATCTTCGTCCTGTGATGTATATCTCATGTATCCTAAGATTTGCAGTTGCCGAGAGGTCATTTGCTTACCTCGCTCTAAGAAGCTGAAAATATCCGAGTTCATTTCCCCTCTGTTCTCTTCTTCTTCTTCTTTTTCTTCTCCCTGTGACCGCCTAACATATCGCTTATTTCTCATGATACGACAGCTCCAAAAACAGGAGCAAGTTGAGGTGTATGTACACCTCAACGACGAAGATGATGAGCATACTAGGATGAACGAAGAGGAAAGAGAGGAAGAAGAGGAAGAAGGTCAAACAGGTCTCCATTCCACTAGCAGCGATGAATCTGAAGAAGAAGAGGAAGAAGAAGAAAAAGAAGGGAAGATCTTCTTTCCTAGACTTTCTTTCTCGCAAGCATCAAGTAGGAGAAATGACGAAGAGAGAGGAAGATCCCGCTCCCATCCAAATGTGAAAGAGAAGTGTTTTCTTTCACGTAGTCGAAGAAGAGAGAGACGAAGTCTCTACAGTCTTCTCTGGAGAGGCTGCGATGAGGAAGAAGAAGAAGAGGTCAAGTTCAAACAAAGAAGAAAGAGGAAAAGAACGTGGAGAGAGTTTTTCTTGCCTCCATTCACAAGGATGAAGAAGAAGAAGAAGCGCGATGAGAGAATCGAAGGAAGACGTGGAGTGTATGTACACCTCATGACGATTTTATTTGAAGCATGCGGTCTAGCTATGTGGAGAAACCTTTCAGATCTTGCAACTTCTTTCATTTCTTTCCTTTCGCTAGTTGCCAATATTCAAAAGCTGAGGAATTTCTTCTCTAGATGTCTTGTGTATTTTAAGAAGCCTTCTCAGAGAGATATAGGCATGAAGACTTCAATCAGGAGAGAAGAAGAAGAAATAGAAGATGAAGAAAGGAGGAACACCCCTAGACACATAGAAGAAGACGAAGAGAATGAGAAGAGAAAGAAGAATGAGATAATAAGTAACTTCTCTTTTCTCCATTGGGACAAAACGTCCAATCCATCCATCGTTTTGAGAGATCAAGAATCCACCTATCTCTTTCATTGCGCCTGCCCTGAAGATAGAAAACATCTCTGTCCTTTTCTCAGGTGTATAGACACTTCAATGTGTACGACTCCTCCTTATCCCCCTATCACTTCTGCTGGCAAGAGATCGAGTCAGATAGAAAGCAGAGATGGCGGGAGAACAAGAAGAGAAGGAGATCAAGAGATTCTTGAGACAGAAGAGTTAAGAAGGAATACAAAAAAGATAGAAGAAGAAGAAGAGAGAATGAAGAAGAAGATGTGGAAGATAGGTGGGAATGTCTTGATCTTTTTCAATCCGAACGCGGGGTACCTCGAGACCTCCGCTGTCTTATCTGATAGTGACCTCTCCTTCTATAGACAAAGGTAAGCAAAGCATACACAGACACACAGATAAATAGAGATAGAGAGATAGATAGAGAGATAGATAGATAGATAGACAGATAGATAGAGAGATAGATAAATAGGTAGAGAAAGATGGAAGAGCACAGAATACTGCGTCTATGTATGTCTACCTATGTCTATTTTTGTCTAGAATGTAGTGTATGTGTATGTTTCTATGCAGAGGTGTGAGTGTACTTCTTTTCAACTATCGAGGCTTTGGGCGTTCTGGAGGGGGTCGATGCTCCCCGCCGTCGATTCTCAGAGACACAATTGATCTCTACACCTTCGTCTCCTCATGGCCGGGTAAAGCCGACCTCTCCCAAAGATAAGAAAGAAAGAAAGAAAAGAATGAGACGTCATAAGCGGAGAGAGAGAAACAAGGAGGAACACGAATTAAGAAAGGCAAGCGACGGAAGAGAAGGGAAAGAGATAGAAAGAAAGATAGATACACTCTAGATAGATCAAACCTTAAACATAGATCAGAGATAGAAATAGATATCTGGCAGCAAAGGATCCCGTCTACCTAGGTTAGTCTATCTCTCTTTAATCTATCTATCTATCTTCAATATCTCTATCTTTCCTCTGTCTTTATTCTGTCTACCAGTATCTCGATGTGTATGTATAGGCAGTTGAAGAGTTGTGTAAAAGGAGATAGAGAGGCTAGGTCTTTATCTTGGAGTGTCTATAGATGCCGAAGAGGAAAAATAAGTCTGAGCGAAAAAGCGTGATATGTCTAGCTTATCTTTCTCTACACGAATCTTCTTCTTTTTCCTTGTGCTCTCTTTTCTTTCAAACAAACCTTTCAGAGCCCCTTCATAACGCGACGAGAGAAATCGCCAGATCTACTCTCTCACTTCTTTCTCACTTTTTCTTTCTTTCTTTCTTTCTTGCTGCAGGTGTGAGAGATGTAGGAGTTCACGGGAGATCTGTGGGGGGGCTTCCTGCTATTTTTCTTTCTCTTTTCCATCGTCATATCCCCACGTCTTCATCCTTCTCCTCTTCTTCTCTTTTATCTTCTTTCCCTTTTCTTCGGTCACCCCCTCTTCATGATTCCTCTCATAATGAACAAGAATCGAAGAGCAACCGAGAAGAAGAAGAAGAGAGAGAAGAAGAAGAAGAAACAACGATGATAAAGAAGAAGAATGAGAGGATTTCTTCTCCTCGCGTAACGTTCCTTTGCGCCGATCGAACCTTTTCTTCTCTTCCTGACGCTGCGAGGAGTCTCCTAGGAGGCACCTGGGCCTATTGGGCTGTACGTACAGTCGCCGCTGTAGCGCATGCAGGTCTTCTCTTTCTCGATTTCTGTTTCTCTTCGCCAACCCCGCACACGAAAAGGAAGATCCTTTCCAATCCAAGCACATCTGCTTCTTCTTTGCATGCGATCAGAGAGGAAGAAGAGGAAGGAAAGGCGAACGAAAATAGAGAAAAGAGTGCAAATGAACCGTCGACTGCACCTACAGAAAGAGATGAAGAAGAAGAGAGTGATACAGATGGAGAAGAAGAAGATCTAGTGAACAAGAAGAAGAAGACGATAAGCGGAGATCTTTCCTTGGCTGTGAGGAGTTGCTACATGTGTTCCTCAAGTGTAAAAGCTTTTCTCTTTTCTCCAGAAGAAAGAAGAAGAAAAGAAGAAGAGAATGATGTGAACGGCATAAGTCAGGGGGTATACAAAGTGTTGATATGCGATCCAAATGACGATATCATAAAAGATGACGCTTCACTTAAGACGGGGATTTCTCATGAACTTATGAGGGGGAAAAGAGAGAAAGAAGAAGAGATGAAAAGGTCTCTTCTCTCTTCCTTTCTTCACAGAAGACAGAAAAGAACAGAAGAAGAAAAAGAAAAGGAGAAGAAGAAGAAGAAAACGAGCTATGAAAGTTCAAGTGTATGTGGAGGAGAAGGAGGAGGTGTACGTACACCGGAGAATCCGCTTCGGCCTTCGTCTCTCTCTCCTTTTTCTTTCTCTTCTTCTTCTTCGTGTAGAAGGAGAGCTACGCGTGTAAGTGGAAAGAGGTAGATGGAGATAACTTTACAAAGCAGAAGTCTTCAAACAGGAAAGAAAGAAAGAGGAAAAAGAAGAAAAGACAGGAGCAGACACAGGAGACGGGGCGGGGAGACAGAGACACGTACAGAGAGAAGACAAGGAGAGAGAGAAAGAGAAAGAAAGATGAATAAAGGCAAATGCAAAGATGCCATCATCACACAGATAGACAGATAGATCTCTTCTAGACAAGATAGACGTGCGATATCTACCTACCCACTTCTACATATCTATCTATCTATATTTATATATAGACCTATTCCCATGCTCTATATGTATAGTTCTCTATTTGTCCTTATGGTTCTCTAGTGAGGCGACTATGTAGGCCAGGGTCTCTGTCTCTTCTCTTCTCTTCTCTTCTCTTCTCTTCTCTCTCCTTTCTTCTCTTCTCCTCTTCTACATTTAGCGACCCTCCAGATGTAGAGATCTACAGACAATCTTCTTCATATAAACCCTATCTCTCTCTCTTTATGTATACATACGTAGATATCTTTCTATCTATCCATAGATATACATGCATATGTATATGTATTTGCATGGATCACTCGATACATGTATGTACGTCTTGTATATCTGTATATATATATACATATACATATATGCATATGTACGTCTATTTATGTATGCATGTGTGTATGTATCCTTTAGCTCTTCTTATTTTCTTCATTGAGTGTGTAAGCTATGTAAGAAGACTTCTCTCTGCATGTTTCTTCCTCTTCTCTCTTCTTCTTTCGCATTCGTTGTTTCTTCTTGTAGGCCGTTTTATCTCTTCATTCATTCCTCTTTTCATCTTCTTCCTCTTCTTCTCCTTCCCCTCCTCCTCTTTCTTTTGCTCCACACTCCTTGCCCTCTTCATGTCTTTCTTCTCCCTCTTCTTCTTCTTCTTCATCTTCTTTGTCGAAGAGAAAGAAAGACCATTCAAGAGAAGATCTTTCTTCTTCTTCTTTGGTCCAGCAGCACCAGCACCTCCATTTGAGCGATGGAGAAGGCGAAGAAGAGAAAGTCTTAGACGACGACGAGAGAGATAGACAAAGAAATCTAACTTTCTCTGACGGACTGCATGAAAAGAAGATTTCAGGAAACACAGAGAGATCTCCTCCTCATATTCACAACGAAGGAGATGAAGAAAAAGAAGAAGAGAAAGATAAAGAAGAAAAAGAAGAAAAGGATAGCTCTTCTTCTTTTTCTTCCGGTGTATCTTCTCTTTCTTATCTTCCCTTTCAGTCTGTTTATGCGTGGCGGCCGTCTGCAACGCTTGAGAATTTTCACGAGGTAGACGACCGTCTACACTGCATGCAACACAAGTAGATAGATAAAACAGAAAGAAGAAGTACGAGCCATTCCTATTGCTTATCGGGCCTTCTTTACGAATGCATGTCTCATTCTCCTTCTCACGCACTTCTAACCCGCCCTGGAGTTTAACTGCAATGAAGGAGCACCTGCCTGTAGCCTAGAGAGCTTTTCAATTAAAGAGAGAGAAAGATAAAGACAGAGAGAGAAGAAGACAAACATACACTAGAGATAGAGTAAGACAGAGAGATTGAAGATAGACAGGTTGCTGAAATATCTCTAGAGAAAATCTCCTTAGTCTATCGAAAAGGGAGTAGCAGTCTCTTCTTCTCCATATCTATCTTTGTATCTAAGTCTACATATATTGACGTATATATATATATATATATAAAATATACACGTACAAGTGTCTTAGTTGATCTAGGTATGCTCCCTGCATATATATACATATATATA
>NW_027156377.1:0-1990 GCF_002600585.1 Cystoisospora suis | reverse complement strand
GATAGATAGATTAAAGATAGATTAAAGATAGATAGATAGATAGATTAAAGATAGATAGATAGATAGATTAAGGATAGATAGATAGATAGATTAAAGATAGATAGATAGATAGATTAAGGATAGATAGATAGGTAGATAGATAGATTAAAGATAGATAGAGTAAAGATAGATAGATGCGTATATAGAGAGAGGTACATAGATAGATATCTTCTTGGGACAGTCTAGGTGTATAGATGGAGATATCGTGTTGGGTCGATATCTCGCTCATCAATCAAGTCAGATATATCTGTGTATATGCCTATATATCCGCGGTGTATATACACTAGCACAAACTGCTGCGCTATGTCTTCGTACCGAATCTAGGAAAAGAAGAAATGAACGACCTGTCTTGTTCCCTGTATGTAAATATACACATATATATATATATACATACATATGTATCAATCCATAAATACATATACATATCTATATGTATATATCAATCATTCGTCTGTCTAATCATAGTGAATTCGTCTTTTAGAATTCTGACCTAGTCTTATCTAGTGCGGGATCAGACCTATTTCTCCTCTTCTTCTCCTTATCTTTTGTCGTAGTTTGTTGCATAAATGTTTCGAGAAGAAGAGAAATAAAGAAAGGAAACCCAAATGAAGAAAGAAAGAGAAAAGAAAGACAGATTTCCTTGTTGACCCAGTCATGCTAATCGTTAGGCTATCGTGACTACGTTAACAAGCCTCCCTCTCTCTTTTCTGTTTCTTTCTTCAGTGAACTATTTCAATACAAACATGATCAGCCACTTCACTTCTCTTCATCTTTCTCTCTCTTACCACTCACTGTATAGACACTTCACAGAGACAGACAGAGATAGAGAGATAGAGAGAGAGATTCTGGTGAATGTAGCTTCTTCTTATAGAAACTCCTCTATGTAGGGTTTTCTACGGAGTGACGTGAAAGAAGAAAAAGAAAGAGAACTTTTCTTGAAGAGAACAACTTTCAGATGACGTCTCGATGTCATATTCTTCGCTTCGATCTTCCTCTCTGTCTCCTTCTGTCTCCTCTGTCTGTAGGTTGTGTTTGCTATTTCGATTATGATCTCTACACATTCGTCACGGGTCTCATCACTGGTGGAGATCCAAGGTACCCCCCCAACTCACACTCTCTCCTCTCGATCTATCTCTCTCGCTAGATATGTGTATAGATATGCTATACATACCCTCTGTATGTGGACATATATACAGAGAGTATGATAGAGTATGTAGACATATGTGTATGGATGTATGTATGAATGGATGGATTGGCAGACTGGCGGAGAGGTCGTATATGTGTAACATTCAACACTACAAAACATACATGCCTTTGCCCTCTCTTTCCCCCATCTATATATCTCTAATCTATCTTCAATCTATCTATCTATCTATCTATCTTTACCCTGTCTATCTGTCTTCTATCTTTTTTGAATATCTTTATCTTTCTCTCTTCAATCTATCTGTCTGTATAGATTTAGGTTTGTCTACATGCTTGTAGAGGTTAAGTAAGATTCGCCCATGTGATAAGTGCTAACAATAGAGAGCGACCTTCCCCCCTATCTTTGTGTCATCGAAAGTCTTTCTTAGTTGCCTTGAATTCCCTCGTGTTTGAATGCAAAGAGAGGAAGATATTTCACATCGTTTTCGCTCGGCTAGCGTTAGCTTCTCTAGACAGGGTGTGAAGGAGACACATACCCAAGGGTTCATCTCTCCTACAGACATTTTCTCCGCGTCTCTCTATATGTAGATTTTGCTCTATAAGAATGGGAGCCTAGCGTATCATACGACAGAGGCGCCGAGCATGTCCTGTAGGTCTACAGAGATAGATTCTTTTCTCCAGCTCATGACACCTTTCTTTCTTGTATATACATCTCTCTTCAATTATGCATGAAGGGGTGCTTCAGTTACACTATCTTTCATCCTTGTTTCTTCCTTTCCTCCTAAGACTAACGGCTACGGATCTTCTT
>NW_027156376.1:24670-25085 GCF_002600585.1 Cystoisospora suis | reverse complement strand
ATCTATATCTGTATATATCTATATACTTCTCTCCATATATACGCAGATACGTGTACATTCTATGAGTAATTCTTCTTCTTTCCTATACGAAAACACAACTGTAGATTCCTGTCCGTATGTATATAGACACAAAGGACCTATATACATACCTACATATACACATATATATACATATAGATATGCATATGTAGAGGCATGGTCGTCAGTCATGCAGAAGTATCCCCGGTCGTATGTGAAGAAGTAAGGGTGTCCGACTGATCGACTTTTCACGTTTTCTTCAGCTTCTCTTTCGCGTAACAAAGACGACAGCACGAGGTCACTGGGGACCAAAGACGGGACAACAAGCCTAGACAGACAGAGAGCTAGATAGATAGATCTATAGTGATGATAGATATATAGATTAAAGATAGACAGA
>NW_027156376.1:11527-24505 GCF_002600585.1 Cystoisospora suis | reverse complement strand
TTCCCGTTTTCTTTCTTTCTTTCCTCTTCGACTATTGCTTCTTCTTCTTCTTTTTCTTTCCTTTGTAGGTGGACGGAGGTCTAGATGGCGAGACAGTCAAGAAGGCCGCTGCGGCAGGCGCTAACGTTATCGTTGCAGGTATCATTCTTTCTTTCTTTCCTTCACGAGCAATGGAGGGGGAAGAACGTAGGAGAAGAAGATGAGAGAAGGAGAAGAACGGGAGAGAGGAAAGGCGAGGTTAAGGAGGTTGTCGGTGGAGTGAATCTTTGAGAATACAAAAAAGAGAAGGACGACAGAGAGTTAGAGAATTTAGCATGATAGGAACATCGTCATACAGACAAAAGAGAAGACGACGAGAGAGAAAGAATCGGATTCTCGTATTCTTTCCGATGGAGAAGTCTTTCCTGGACCGGTCTCTGTATGTCGTCTCCTCGTAACATTAGACGGGGAACTGGCACTCTTTCAGAAGGAAGATCTTTTCTCTCTCTCTCTCTCATAAGAAAAGACTTCTTAGGCCGCCTCTACTCGATTGTCTTATGCTCGTGTTCTTTGCAGCAAATGCGAGGTGTATGTACATCCATTCATCCGTCCACACCACAGGTTCCTAGGTTTCTAGATACGTGCATATGCATACATAGATACATGCATCTCCACACATCTCCATACATATACATCTTCACACATACATGTTCATACCTACATTCCTACACCTAGATACATACATCCCTCCTCCGTAGATTCTATGGAAAGAGTGTTGTCTATCTATCATCCGTCTATCTCTGCGGGTTGTTCTCTGTCTCCTTTCCTACAGGCACTAGTTTATTCAAGGCGGAAGATCCGAAGGCCCTCATGAATCACATGCGCAGCGTAGGTCCTTGTTTCTTTCTCTTGTTCTCGGTGTCTCGTCTCCCTCTTGCAGATCTATCTCTCGATGCAGCTGGGAAATGAAACGACTTCTTTTTCAACAAGATAGTTGCCGTGTTCTTCTCTTCTTTCTCTCCTCTCTCTTCATCTAGCGGGAGAGAAGCGACGCTTCAGAATAGTTGATGCGAGAGACAAAGTGACACAGATAGAATACGATCGAATCGCAGAGAAGGGATGAGTGTCTATATAGCTAGTGAGCTTACGTGTCTAGACACGTACCTACTTTGTCGCATCAACAGCTTATGTGAACCCCTACATGAGAAGGGGCGTGTAGTTATGCGGCACTTTCCTCGCATAGATAGAAAGAGGAGAGAGAGAAAGAAGAATGTTCTTTAGCTATTCCTTTTCTATTCTTCTTCTTCTCCTTCACCTTCAGCTGTCCATACACTGGAGAAGAAGAGTGATGCCTATGTCTTTTTCGAACATGTCACCTAGGACGCCCCAAGTCTGTTTTCCTATGACGGGATTCTCAGGAAGAAAAGAAAAGAATCTTCTCAGGCTCTCTCTCTCAGAGAAAGACAGGTGTTCTGCTTGTGTATAAGACATAGAAATGAATGCCCTCTCTGGGAGTAGATAGATCATCGACGCATACATACACAGTCTCTCTTTGGTGGTGGGTAGCCCTACCTCTTAATACATTGCAAGATAGAAGCGAAGCGACCGCCTCTCTCTGTTGTCTTCATCTACAGTCATCTCTTCTTATCCCTAAATTCCACCTATCTATATAAGGTGCAGCTCCCCGCGCTTTCTTAGTTAATAGAGAGAAGGAAGGTGCGAAGGAGAAGACAATTTCCTGGCTCGCGTCGAGATGTCTCGATTCTTTCTCTCTCGGTTTAGTAAGCTTACAGATCCCCTCTTTCCTGGGTATGTAGATATACATAAATATATATAGGTGTATGTGTACATGTTGCTATACAGGCTGTCGAAGCGGCTTCAAGTACATGGTGAACGGAACGTCGCGAAAGAAAGAAGAAAGACATGCATCTTCTCCTTCTTCTACTTCTCTCTTCTTCTTCATCTGCTTCTACGAGGGAGAGAAGAAGTCGTAGGAGGAGGAAGGAAGAGAAGAGCGAGAGAGAGAGAGAGAGACATATATCTTCTTTCTTATCTTTTTGCTTAATTCTTTCATTTTATGATAGCGGACTTTCCTTCTTTCTTACGTAACTGTCTTTGATTCTCTTTTCATGTGAAGTTGTCAAATGCAGAAAGTCATGCGCCTTGTTCTTCTTCAACGGCTATCTTGCTCTTCTTTCTTTCTGTCTCACCCTCTCTCTTTCTTTCTTTCTATGTCTTCTCCGTGTATCACGAGCGAGGTAGATAGATACATCGCATGCCTGTAGTCCATCGTCTGATACGATAAGAAGAAAAGAAGAGAAAGAAAGAACGATCAAACGAATTTGAAGATGAAGACAAAGAAACAGTCAAGAGGGTGTCTAAAGGGGAGACTGGAATAAACAAAGAAGGTCATCAAAGAAGAGGGAGAAAGGAGAAGTAGCGAGGAGGAGAAAGGTACGAGAAGCGGGAAGCTATGCGCTGCATTTCTTTTGAAAAGAGAGAAAGAAGAGAGGTGTGGAAAGCTAGATGGATAGAAAATGGTAGATTAAAGATCAATCGATTTGTCCAGGTGTCTATGACATCTATGCAAACTCTGTCTCTCTTTTACCTGTTCCTTTTCTTGAGAGAAATCCATAAAGAAAAGAATAAGAAGAGAGAGAAAGAGAAAGAGAGAAAGGACGAAGGAAGGTCATTTGAGAAGTCTGCAAGAGTCAGTCGATTGCTAAGAGGAATGCAGTGTGCCATGGTATTAGATAGATACGTAGGTAGATAAAGAAGCAGTCGCGACCATTTTGAGCCTTCCTTCTCTTCTTGTTCACCCCCTTCCATATCTCTCTTTCCTTTCTCTTTTCATTCTCAATCCTGCCCACTTCATAAAACTGCTTCTATTCTTACTCACGACCACCTCTCATCCTTCTGATAGCCCCTTTCGCTTTCCTTTTCTTCATAAAGGTCACTCCTTTTAGATCTTCGACCCAAGTTCTTCTTTATGCTGGAGTCAGATCTCTTCTTCTTCCTCTTCTGCTTCGCTTCTCTTTTGAATTTATTCCTTCTTACATGCACAGACATGTATGTCTTTCTTCTATTTTCATTCCTAGATCTATCGACGTTGTTCTTTCGCCGCTATCTTAGATGACAACTATCTACCTACGAGAATCTGTCTCCCTGTCTATGGATTTGTATGGGTTTCTGTTTGCATCGCTATGCTTGACGAAAATGATAAGATTTCGAGAAGTTGTCTCCCCCTAGTTGGTGGCTGTTCATATCTTTCCTATATCGCATGGTAGCATCCTCGAGGCAAAGAAGGAGAGAAACAGTCAAGGGACTTGTGCTTTTCTTGGGAGGTCAAGAGGGAGAACTCTCCGTCACTCTTCGATCGAATGGAGAGCAGACATTGCAAAGATGATTGAGTATCTGTGTCATCTGTCTTTCTGTCCTAAAGTGCTTTTCTTAACGAACAGAAGAGATTAAAGTCAAGTTCTTCTTCTCTTGAAACAAAACTTCTTTCCGAGCCTACCTCTCTATCTCTGGGATGACAGGGGGGAAAGGAGTAAAGAGCTTCCTAGACGGGTGTCGCAGGGGCAATCGATATGAAAAAGAAGATCAAGGTTAAAGGAGCACTTTAGTGGTAGAAAGAATAGACATGTTCTTTCTTTTATGCTTTACCTCATGATATCTGCAAGTCTTCGATACAGTTGTATTCAATGCACAATTGCTCTTCCTGTACGAAGAGATATGTAGATGGAGGAACGATAGATAGATCAGATAGAGATCGGGAGATGAAGATAGATAGAAGAAGATACTAGGTGAGAGAAGCATTCGAGTATCAGTGAAGATAGATAGGTAGGTGTGCACGTACAGATGTCTGTGTCGATCGATCACGCTTTTGCGCTTCGACGGCTCTTTTCAGGGGATGACATCCCTCTCATTTGATCCAGGGAAGTAAAGACGGACAGAGGAGAGGAAGATTCTATCTATCTATCTGTCTACCTATCTATCTGTAATCTGTGTATCTATCATCTGTTCACGTAGGAGGAAAAGATTTACAGAATTGGCGAAACAGGAATTTTTCGAAGAAGGATGTTTCTTAAGTGCTCGCGTTGTCTTTTTGACTGGCAAAAGAAACGAAAGAGAGAAAGAGACACATCCCGTACACCATCAGGGGGGTGTACATACACCTCACAGCCTTCACCCCCTGGGGGTGTCAATAATGACTCAGCTAGCGAAGACATTAACTAGTTTTGATCTTTTTCTGAGCCATTCTCTGTACCTGCAGGACTCCTCTCCTCCTCTTTATTTTCTCTTCTTCTGTCTACTGAGAAGACGAAGAGAAGAACAAGAGAGTGACCGGGGTCGCGGGTGACTAATCGACGTCTCCCATGCAGGTAGGAAGACAGAGGAAAAGGCAGAAAAGAATAGTCGGAGAAGGAAGGACGAACTCATGAAGAAAAGTGACAATGCCAGATTGGAGACAGAATAGCTATCTAGATTCATTGGGGATTATTAAAGACTTCTTCTTCTTGCTTTTCTTCACACGGCACGGCAACGACATACGAGGGTCAATGAAAAGTGCTGAAGAAAATAGATGTATATATATAGGGCCCTTTCTCCCAACTCACGTATATATACGTACATGTATTATACATGAATAGACTGTATGTACAGCACATCTATAAGTGACTCTTTTACTTGCCAGACTTCTTATTACTCAAGACGGGTGGTGTATATACACCGCACAATTGTCCTCCTCCAAATGCCCAGACAAAGAGAGACTTCACGAAAACACTTCAAAATAGGAAGAAGATATTATTCCTCTCTACTCTTACACATTCTCTCCTTCTCTTCTTCGCTCTTCTTCCTGCTTCCCCTTCCTCTTCTTCTACTCCTGCCCTCCTTCGAAGCCGAGACTTGTCTCTATTCTCCCCACGACTATTCCTTTCTTCTTCCTCTCTTTTTCCTCCCTTCCTACCTCTTCTTCTTTTTCTCCCCCCTCGGTCCCATCGTCTTTCCACACAGGTCTTCTCTCATTTCGTCTTGTCTCTTTCCCCGATTCTTATGTTCCCCCGTCCTCTTCACCCCAGAGAGACACCTCAGGTGTGTCTTCATCTCCCTCGTCCTCCACATCCTCGCGCTTTCGATAGTACTGAATCTTGTCTCTTAAATCGATTTGCTCCGCAGACAAACGGAAAGGATCTTCATTCAAGGTAGCTTCTCCCCGATCGACGCGCCGTAGCCAGTCTTGATGGATATTGTGAACGACGTCAGGATTCTCCATGAGGCTCTCATACTCCGGCCCTCGTCCTTTAGCTAGCTCAGGACTGAGGAACTCCATCCCTACAGACACAAGACATATACAAAGATAGATAGACAGAAAGAAAGAAAAAAGAAACATAGATAGATAGATAGAAAGACAGACAGACAGATAGAAAGGAATGATATGGACTCGTACGTGATAGGGATGTCGAGGTGGTCTTGGTAAGCATAGTGGAGAGCGGGATCTCTGCGATGGAGAAAAAATAGAGGGGGAAAAGCCGTCTGTGGTTTGCTCGGGGGGATAGAAAGATCGAATAGAGAGATGGAGAGAGAGAAAGAGGGAAAGAAAGATGAGAAAGAGAGAGAGAAAGATTGAGAGGTGGAGAAGAAGGAGAGGGAGAGAGGTGAGGGGGTAGGTTGATCGATGTGAGAGAGGCAGACAAGGAAAGATAGGAAGGTGAGAGAAATACTGGACAGTACTGTAGTCTTCCTGGCGAAGAGAAGAAGAGAGACAAGACCTTTTGTCTTTTCCTCTGACATGTCTGGGCTTTCGCTATATATCAAGGGAGAAAGTAGAAGACTTTTCAGATAGAGGCAGAGAAAGATAGAGAAGAATACCCGCTAAAAATGATCCTTCCTACGAGAAACTGTAGAGAGTGAAGAGAATGGAGAAATATCTTTCTCAGAGGGGAGAAAGAGAGAGAGGGGAATTCGCAAGGGGGGGGGGATGAAGTAACAGAAAGAAGCGCATTCAACTGACGACTTAAGCCTTTCTCGTGACCTCTCATAGAGATAGGAAGAATCCCTCTCGCTCTCTGTCTAGACTCACGCATGTGAGTGAATATGTACATATATAGATGTATCTATAGATGTATATAGATATAGATCCATATGTGTAGAAAGATCTATCTCTCTACTCTATAAGTACACATGCCTATCTATATATCTAGGGCACTCGTAAGTGTTTGTCTAGCGCACGAGATGCATATAGGTACTCGGAGGAGTGAATGCTAGATAGATAGTTTGACATGCAGGGACTCCTCCCTCCATCTTCGAAGAGACTCAACTGTCTACATATGTGTAGTCTATAAACATCGATAAATATCTCTCTCTATACATATATGAAATGTGTATACACATATATATATATATATATATGTCACGCATAACAACATCCATCCCGTCGTTGTTTCCTCTCTCCTTTCTACTGTTCTCTACAAGCTCATCGTCTTCATAAACCTCTTTTAAAATCTCTATTTCCCTCTCTTCTGCCTTTCTCCCTTGTATTCTACCTCTCTCCTGCTCCTCCCTCATTCTCTCTCTCTATCTTTCTCTCTTCCTTCCTTTCTTCCCTCTTCTCTCCTTCTTCCATACATTCCACCCCGCACATGCCCACCCTAGTCTGACTCTCTATCTCCCCTCTTTCTCGTCATTCATAGGCATGCAAAGACTCCCCTCAGTCACACCTGAAGGGACATGATCTCCAGCCTTAACTTCTCCAGGAGACAGGTCGAAATCTTCCAGCGCCCACTTCAGTCTAGCTTCTTCTTCTTGGCCCAGATGTGTCTGCAGATGCGGTTGCCTCGTCGTAGGTGCCCAGTGCTGCTCCTCTTCTATCCATGTGAAGTGGCCTTTACGTACATGCTCCGCCGCCATCTCCATCTGAATTAGAGCTCTCGTCATCGTTGTATTGTCTACAGGCTTATCCCAGCTATAGGTTCCGTCATATCCCGATCCTAGGAGGATCGCCCCTGTCTCTGTATCGTTGTAGAGGATCTTCGTCTCTGGTTTATACAGCCACACTCCCGGCCGATAATCCGGCTCATAACCTTCTACACGGTTCGCTGCTAAGGCGGTCACCTATAGAGGAGAAGAGGAGAGGGAAAGAAAGGGGGGAGAAACAGAGAGAGAAAGAAAAAGAGAGGATGAAGGAATGAATGAGAGGACGGTAGGTAGGGAGACGGGGAGGAGGGGGGGGAAGAAGGAGTAAATGGGAGACATGATTGAATGACAGAGAGAGACGGAGACAGAGACAGAGAGAGAAAGAGAAGGGATGGAGAAGAAGGAGGACAAGAGAGAAGTAAAGCTGACGTGGAATGAAAGTATAGAAGATATAGGATGGAGTTTATAGAAATGGATTTGAGAGAGAAGACGATGTAGAAGAGTCGATGTAACAGGAGGCAGATGAGGAGAATGAAGTATCGGAGAAAGAGAGAAACACGAGAATGAGAAAGAAGGAGAGAAGACTGAACTTCTGAGAAGCAGAAAAAGCATGTACAATTAGTTAGAAAGGAGAGGACACCGCCTTTCCTCCTTTCGACTATGAGAGTCTACTGATATATCGTTGACGCAGCAGCCTCGGTGTACATACACCCCGTTACAAAGCCTATACCTATCTCTCTATATAGGTCCATATAAACATAAAACATACATCTCTATGTAGGATGGTCGTTCCTTTCACAGCTCTGTAGAGACAAGAGAAGAGCAACGTGAACGAGAAGAAGAAAGCGAAAAGAATCGGAATGGAAAAGACACGCCGAAAGGCTACGAAGCAAAGAACAGAGCAGGATGGACACCTACAGGCTCGTGTAAACATTCTTTCGTATCGATGTATGTATGAAAGATAGATAGATAGATAGATTGACCAATAGATAGACAGATGCACAGTCACCGCCTTCTTTCTTCTAGATGTCGAGAAATGCATGCACATGTAAGTGTGTCTATGCTTGCATGTAGGTACACGGCCTTCTCCTGCTTTCCAACTACATGGACGGAGAATCCAATCTTGAAAAAGACATAAAATTGCTCTTCCCTCTATCAGTTCTATGTCGTCAGAATCCTCATGATCTTTCCTTCTGGCACTTTTCGCGGCCTCGCTAGTCCGACCTCGGCCCCCCCCCCTCTTCTCTTTGCTACGCCTCTAACTACCCAGTCCAAAGGACAGATGCGTGTATGTGTAGATAGATAGATAAATAGAATAGATACAGAGCAAGTATAGAGAAATACAGAGAGAT
The DNA here is from genome assembly GCF_002600585.1 of Cystoisospora suis. Classification (NCBI taxonomy): domain Eukaryota; phylum Apicomplexa; class Conoidasida; order Eucoccidiorida; family Sarcocystidae; genus Cystoisospora; species Cystoisospora suis. The sequence continues at coordinate 16,259 of NW_027156376.1, read as the reverse complement.
AGCCCGAGAGATAGATAGATATAGACCACGTATAGAGACAGAGAGACAAACAGCTACAGAGCATGTGAGAAAACAGGCAGATAGATAGATAAATAGATCAAAGATAGATAGATAGATTAAAGATAGATAGATAGATAGATAGAGACAGAGCATGGAGAGAGCCAGATAGATAAAGAAAGAAAGCTTTGAGAAGACGAAGAGGAGGTGGAAAGGAACGAAGACCTGGGCAGGGTGAGCGAGACGAACAACCTCATTGTTTCTTTCTTTCTTTCTTTCTTTCTTTTTCTTTCTTCTTTGTGATGGCTTACCATCGGGGGGTCAGGTATGTCTCCTGTTTCATCGTGTCCGACGACTTTGTAGGGTTCCCCGAAGTATTGTCCATCCGGGAGATGTAAGAAAGCCCAGTCTTTCATGTATTCTTGATAGAAGGGCGAATCGAGAGTATAGGCAGCATCGACGTCAGTAGGGATGCCCTTCAATCGATTCTCGATGAGCCAATCGACTTGGTCGTACTTCTCTACACACATCGCTTCTTCATGTAGTTCAAGTTCCCCCGCGTTATCTTGGCCTAAGCTAGGATTCGGCATGATCATATCTCTTGCTTTTCCATAGAAATCGACTTTAATAGCTTGGGTTAGAAAGAGAGATGTATACACACCTCCTCGTGTATAAGGCGCACGACGTACAAACTCTCTTGCCTCTTCGTCATACTCTCCAAAAAAGAAAAGAACCTCACCTAACGCTCTCTTCTCTACCGCAGACGGGCCCCACACAGATGACAACCAAAGAGAAGAAGAAGAAGGAGAAGAAGAAGAAGGAGAAGAAGAAGAAGAGGGAGAAGGAGTTAGATAGTCGGGTACTAGGCGTTCTTTGTTCTGTGTAAGAGAAGATCGGATAGCATGCTGAGCAATAGGAAGAAGAGATTCCTCTAAAGACGAAAGAAGTCGAGAAGTGACTATGTCATCATAGTCTTTCTTCTCTTCTATCTTCATCTTTCCTTCTTCTTCTTGTTCGTGTTGTACTCCATCTCCCTTCTTATTTAGCTCTTTCTCTATTTTCTCCTTTGTTTCTTCTCTTGATAAGCCAGACATTTCCTTCACCCTTTCGGTTCTCTCTGCACTCCTCTCTCTCTCTTCCCCATGTCTATCTTGCCTCCTCGTCTTCTTTTCTTCTCCATCATCTCTTATTTTCTCTTGTGTCTTGCCCTCTGTCGTCGCAACACCTTGGTCTTCTTCTCTTCTATCTCCTCCACTCTTCCTTGTCCTTTCCTCTCTTTCTCCTACCTCTTCGCGACTTCTCCCCTTTTCTGTGCTTGCTTTCTTCTTCTCTCCTCCAACTAGCGTCGACGGACGCCCGTTTTCAAACTCATCGGAGGCGCATCGCTTTACAGCCTTCATAGTGTAAGATTCCCCTGGTTTGACGTCAGAGGAAGGAACGATCTTCAACACAACAGACATAGCTGCATTTCTTGAGATTTCTCGATTCTCATCGACGGCATCTGGAGGGTCGAAGGGCCACTCCAATTCGTTCAACGCTTTCTCCGTTATCTTCGCTATGAGAGAAGCTAGCCTCTCTCCATTCTCAAAGAGATAAGAGGGAGAGAAACCTGCAGGAGAAGACACAGAAGAAGTGCTCGAAGAAGAAGCAGAAGAAGAAAGGGGGATAGACGACGAAGAAGTAGACAGGGGTAGATGACTCGATAAAGAAGACAAGGCTCCTGGAAGACATGCTTCTATTTTGCTGCGAAGATCCTTTCTATTAAGAGAAGCTTGAAGCAAAAGTATCGCTGAGCAAACGGCCGCGATCGCTTTGCTTTTTCTTCGCTTCCATCGTCGATACACTCGGCGACGCTGAGCATCTGTCATAGGGAGAAGCTGCTCAGGGGGGAGAACAAGATCACTCAGGCAGTCTTTCTGCGGGGCCATTAGAAAGGCGCGTTTCTCTACGCAGTTGCTTCGACATAGAAAGCGAAGATGTTTCTCTTGAAGCAGAGGGAGATAAGGAGATTGCGTGGTTGAAGATGGGGGAGAAGAAGACGGGGGAGAAAAAGAAGAAGAGGAAAGAGAGGGAGAAGAAGAAGAAGGTCTAGGAGGAGAGGTAAAGAATGCGAGAGCGCAATAGGTTTTGTCACGCTCTGCTGATCTTCTTTGGGATTTGCCTAATAAGACATGCTCTGTAGAAGCGTCAAACACTTCATAGAGATGGCATTCCCTATACATACCTAGGACAAGAGAAGAGAAGAAAGAAAGAAAAAAGGAGAAGAAAGAGTGAGAAAGAAAGAATTTCTTCCTTTTGAAAGAGATAAATAAGCCTAGATGAAAGGAAGGCTGTTGAAAATGAAAAACATCGATCTACTGTTGTCGTGTAAAGAAAATGAGAAAAAAGATAAGAAAGACAACGAAAAGGATAAAGAAAAAAAGAAGAAGAAAAGAAAGAAAGAGAAACTGAGAGGGATGACTTGCACACCTTGATATGAGAAGGGACAGAACAAAAGAAACCTACCCGAAAGAGAGAGAAAGAATGAAAAAGAAAGAAAGAAGAACGAACGGGGGATAAGAAAAAAGAAAAGAAAAAGTAGCTACACAAGAGATAGATAAAGAAAGAGATAGAGGAGATCGATCACGTTTCTCTCTTTCTCGATCGATCGATCGATGAATCGCGCGATCTCCGTATCTCTTCTCTATCTTTCTTCTTCTTTTTCTACTCGACAAAGAAGCAGGGTGTCAGAATGAATGAACAANNGAAAGAAAGAAAAAAGGAGAAGAAAGACAAACAAGAAAGCACTTCCTCTCTCTCGGCTGTCTGCAGGGAAGGCACGTTGGTCTCCTTTCGTATGCACGTTGGAAATAGAGGAGAAAGAGAAGAGAGAAACGTCTTTTTCGTGTTCTACTCTAAGTCAATGAGAAGAATGGACGAGGTAACCTCGAGAAGGATCTACTAAAGAGAAGAAGAGATACTTTAATATCTCTTCTTCATCTCCCTCACACTTTCCTTTCTCTAATACATGCTAACTTCGTGTCAACGCGTGTGTTTTCTCCCCACTCGCAAGATCCATCTAGATACATCTCGGTGTATGTTGATCTACATGCATATATACATCCATACATATCTCTATATGTGTTGATCTGTATATATATACAGATCTATATACACATCTATACGTGGTTAGCTCTATATACACAAATATATACGGCTAGCTGTATATACATAGATTTATGTCTATATGCATGCCTTATCTATGTATCAACGTGGCTCTTTCTCTTTCTGTTTCCTTCCTCTAGAGAGAAGATGAAGTGAGAAAACGAGAAGACACCACGGAGACTGAAGGTGAACAAGAAGAAAGAAAAGAGGAAAGAGAGGGCAGAAGCCAGAAGTCCCTTCGGACAACGAGATCTCGACTCCTGTTTCACAGCGAAAAAGTAGAAAAGAAGAAGCGTCAGATGGAGTACTCTAGCAGGCCGGTCGCTTTTCATCTACCTGCTTTATATCTTGGACTGCTCCTAAGAAATCTCTCCGCGTGATGCAAAGCCGGAGAAGCGAAGACAAGATAGTCTCCTACCCACGTCCCCTCTACTCTCCTAGACCAGCATCGACGGCCTTGAGGGGAAGAAGAAGGAAGATCTAAAGAACACAGTCGATAGAGATCAAGCAACTTCGCTGAGACATCGAGAAGTCTTGTAGAGACGCGCGCCCACGTCATGAAGGGAAGATGAACGCGCTGGTGCACTTGCGATTCCCAGAGATAATGCGGTGGACATGCAATATCCATCTCCCGTAGAAATGCATGCAGATCTTCTTCTTCTTTCTCTTTCTTCTCTCCTGTCTCCTGTGGAGGACAGCACTCTTCGCTTGTTGTTCTTCTTCTCCTCCTCTTCTTGGCCTTGTATTCGGCGTAAAGACGCTCGAGATTCTCTTCGTATTCGTTGAGAAGAAAAGGAAGTTTAAGGAGACAGAGACAGGCATAGAGACGCCAACCAAAAGGTACTGAAGGCTCAGCCTAAAGAAAGAAAAAAACACGAGAGAAACGCAAAACGACAAGAAGAGAGGAAGGACAAGATGATGAGAGAAGAAACAAGAGAAAGGAAAGGAAAAGAGAAGGATATAAACATAAGGTCCGAAAGGTATCGAGAAAGAATGCAGAACATGCAGTCACCATATATGGAGATGTGCTGTATATACAGAAAGAAGGGACAGCAGGTATACACACGTATATACACATACATACGAACACATATAGATACATATACATGACTCTATATCTCCTAGGAATGCGGGCGTCTAATGGTATCTCTTTCTTCACAGTTGTCTAGGGAGATATATGAGACCAGGATAGATAACTGTTGCTTATCGAAGAGGCCGGGGAAGACAGACAAGAAAGAGAAAGAGATAGGAAAGAAAGAGATGTCCTCTCCCCTTGCGAGATGACTCTTCAACAGAGCTCTAGAGAAGAAGAATTGAAGAGTGAGGTAGGTCTATGTACAGAGGAGCAGGGGGAGATTAGTAAGAAATAGGAGAAAATGAATAGCCAGTAATCCGAGTTTAAGCCTTCAAACATACTTGCATAGACTCTATACCCTGCATATACGTATGTATAAACTAACACGTCTATGTACATAGATACGTACAGAGAAAGAGAGAGAGAGCGACACACAGAGATAGACAAACATGTATGAATGTATCTAGATAGAGAAAGAAAGAGAGAGCGACACCGATATGTAGATAGATAGATAGA
>NW_027156376.1:0-11417 GCF_002600585.1 Cystoisospora suis | reverse complement strand
AGATAAGAATAGTAGCGTACCACATCTCCTTCTCTGATAGGTCTCTGAGGGCTTTGACCAAAGTGGCCTACAGCAGATGCCTCAAAATCGTGCGATGGACGATAGTTACTCTCTACACAGAAAGAAAGAGAGAAAGAAGAGTGAGAGAGAAGAAAGAAGAGAGAGGAGAAAGAGGAGCAAGAAGAAGTAAAAGATAGGATAAGAATAGAAAAAGAACAACGACACTTCCACCTACTGAAGAGTAGAACGAAAGACAGAAAGAGGGAAGAAAAGTGAACGGCGTGTAGTCTCACGCCTCAGGCAAATGGCTAGGTAGATTACAGATAGACAGACAGATAGATACAGTCAGGACAGCCAGGTAGACAGATATGTAGATAGATTACATATAGATCAAAGACAGATAGGTAGATAGATAAAGAGATAGAAACAGAGGCAGATAGACTAACGTTGAGAATCTTGGTCAGTAGAAAGACTCCAGATAGAGAGATAGACTAAAGAGAGAGAGAGAGATAGAGAGACTTGTTCCATCCCTACCCCAGGTGCCTAGACTTGAGTGTCTCACTTTCTATCTTGGATCGACCTATCTATCTCTGTGTCGCCATCTATGTCTTCTTAAGGAAGGACGAGAAGAAGAAGAAGAAAGAGAAGATACATTATTACTGTTGTGGCTGCTGAAGATGAAGAAGAGAGGCAATGAATTTTGTTCTGTACCTTGAAAAGGCGTCCAGTGAGGGTTATACATATGATACTTTCTCACGTTGTCGGCACCGAAGTAGTCTCGTTTATCTTGGAGTCTCTCCTCTTTGGTAGGCATTCTTCTTATATCTTGCTTTTCTTCTTCGCTAATGAAGTCAGCAGGGAAAGGTAAAGGATCATCTGGCTGATCCCCCAGACGTCTTAAAGGCGGAAGCTTCATATGATGGGAATACACATCTTCTGGAAGCACTGTAGGCTCAACCTCTCCAATGATAAAACGATCTTCGAAATTCCCTCCCTCTGAAAGATCATCTTCTCTTCTTCCTCCTCCTCTGTCTTGATTTGATCTCTTTCTTCTTCTTCTACTACTATCTCTCTGAGAAGATAGAGAGAGAGATTTCTCGTCTTCATCCCCCCAGGTTTCCTTCATGAACAAAGAAGAAGAAGAAGAGAGCCTCGAAGCATCTCCTGCGTCCGTCTTGAGAACTCTTCTGCTAGTTGTGTGTTCACTCCTCTTTCTAGATAAAGACGAAGACAAATCAGAGAGAAGAAGGTCCTGGTCTTCTTCTTGACTATCGGCACTTGGATGGCCCTCCCCCCTTGCTGGAAAGGTATCTTCGCTCTCTGGAGAATACATCTTTCTATCGATTGAAGACTCCTCGTCACGATCATCTGCGAAAAAGAGATCTTCTTCCTCTTCTTCATCTCTCTGTCTGTTCGTCTCAGAGGACGTCATATGAGGTTGGCCCATAGCGTCAAGATCTTCCTCTAAAGAAGTACCAAAGAAGGCGCTCTCTTCCACGGCTCCTCTCTCATCATCCGCTGGTAGACTGCTTGAAAGAAAAGGAAGCTTCTTGGCTCTTAGACTTGAAGAAACAGACCGAGGAGAAGAAGAAGAAAAAGGAGAGAGAGGAAGTGAGAAAGGAGAAGAGAAAGAAGAAGGAGAAGGAGAGAGAAAAGAAGAGAAAAGAGAAGAAGAAAGGGGAAAGAAAGATCTTAACACGGGAGAGATAGAAGGATAGGATGAAACAGACGAAGACGAAGAAGAAGAAGCGGAGAGTTTCGTGTGCGACGAGAAAGAAGAACGGCGATGTGGAAGAGGCGAGAATGTAGAGAAAGGAGATATGAAGCAAGGGCTCATTGTGAGGTGGGTTAGAGAGTATGTCTTGTTAACATGTCTATTCGGACTTTCTTCTCCCACAATTCCTGAGAATATGAATCTATTCTCTCTTCCTCTTCTTCTTCGTCTATCCGTCTGCAAGGATAAAGGAGAACAAGAAGAGGAGAAGAATTGCTTCTTCTCTCGCTTCTGTCTTCTCACTGTCTTGGTTCTATCGTTCATAGAGAGATATGAAGGAGTTGAAAGGGTGGAGATGCTTGCTGCCTCGTCATGTCTCTGTCTTCTTGAGAAGTGCCTTCGCCTAGGAAATTCTCTAGGTAAAAGAGAATGAAAGGGAGAATGTGACAATGTAAGGTTCTTCTTTCCTCTGTCTTTGTGTGGGATTCTTTTCTTTCTACTGCGTGGAGAAAGAAGAAAAAAGAGAGAGGAAAAGAGGAGCCCTCTAATATAACCCGAAAGATCTTCATACGAAGAACTGGATAAGCGAGCCGAATGACAAGGAGCAGATCTTTGTCTCCTTCTCCTACGTAGAGTTGATCGGTGGGTGTATGTACACTCGGCTTTCTCATAACCCTTGTTATGATGGAATGATGGTGGTGGTGATGCGGTGTACATACACCCCAGGGACTCATCATTCTTAGTTTGAGTTGAAGTGTACATACACTGGAAACAAAGAGGAAGAAGAGAGGAATGATGATACATAGCATGAGAGTGGTTTCTCTTCTTCTTTTTCTCCTTCCCTCGATATGTTCTTAAGGCAATCTTCTCATCGAACTTTCTTCGGACAGTAGACTCAGGAAGAGGCTGCTGGCGAAGTGTCTCCATAAAGATAGAAGAGAGAGGAGAAGAAGGCAAAGAAAAAAGACGTCGATCACGACGTAGGGTTTGAAGAGATCTTTTCTTTGGAAAGAGACTTTCTTTCCTTTGTGTCTCTGAGTGTGAAAGGAAAGAAAGAAAGCTCGTTAACAAACCTCGAGAAGAGAGAAGCGGAGACTCATGTGCGAAAGGATTAAAGACGCCGGGTTGCTGTAGACCTCCAGGTATGGGAGAACAAGAGACAGGAGAGACTGGTGGGAAAGAAAAGAAATGAACTGAGAAGGAAGTAGGAAGCAAGAAGAAGAGAAAGAAGAAGTAGAAGGAGAAACCAAGAGGAATAGGATGCGGTAAGGGGTCCGAGAACAAGCAAGAGCGCTTCTTTTTCATAAGAAGTTTGGAGGGAGTTGTAGAAGAGAGAAACGTGAGAAAGATCATTAGGAACGGGTTGACTATTGATGAATAAGAGAGGTGGAAAAGAGAACAACGCCATGCGATAGAAGTGATGCATGCAAGAAAAAACCGTAAGACAAAGGTTAAGAGAGATGAAATACTCGCCGACGTTTGGGGTGTATATACACCCCCACCAGGTTCCTGACTTATGACAAGAGTCATATTGGAACGGATGAATCGACGTGCCTAAGGAAAACCATCGAGAGAGTTATCTTCCTCTTCTTCTTCTTTAGCATTTTGGTAACTGTATGAAAGGGACCGAACCAGTCTTTCTCTCATCTCTCCAAGAAAGCGTTCATAGACAGTTGATCCTGAAGAGAAACCGAGACGAGTTCAAACCCAGGCAAAAGTGAAGCTTCTACGTCATCGGAAAGACTTTTCTTTTCACGCAAACTCAACCATCTATATATCTGTAGAAAAATGCTTTATACACACTGTAACTTCGATCCTTCTAATCTATCTATACAGATATAAATGGAGATATATAGATAGATACCCAGCTATACATATATATGTAGATGTGTATAGAAATAAGATAGATCGATAGGTCGTGGAGCATGCCAACGTGTGGAGAGCGATGGGTAGTTCATGTGGAGGAAATTTGAAGAACTGAAGGAGGGGGCGAAGTTGAGGTGTCTGTACACTTGAGAGAAGTGATGGAGAAATACGAAGACGGAATTGAGAGCTTTGAGATTCACTCTGGAAGATGGAAGGGAGAACAAGATCAGCAGAAACAAGAGAGAGACCGTTCGTTGGTGTCTCCTTATGACTTCTTATCAAAGAAGAAGAGAGAGAGAGAGAGACTTGATCTTTCTATGTGTAGACACGTGTAGAGACCAATAGAGGTGAGGTTTCTGAGGAGTAGCGCTTAAGATAAGTCAAGGAAGATGTGAAGGGATCGAATGTACAGACCACCCCGCGGCTTCCGAATCGAGACAAACTTAAGAGGGAGAGCAGAAGAGAGAAGAAGATGAGAATCTTGAGAGAAAACAAGGACTCTGTCGGGTGACCGGGATGGAATCGCATCGAGAGAAGAAAAGAAGCGAGAGATTAAAGAAAACAAGAAGAGGAGGAAAGAAAAGAAAGCCCAGAGAGAAAGAAGATCGACGTTGATGTTTTCTCCAGGTTCCGCGATGAAAATTCCCATCGAGAAAATGCCCTTGCCAAGTGGAAGGAAAGAAAGAGGAGAGGAGACAGGACGACAAGTGACGAAGACTTGATTGACTGAGATGCGTTCTTGCGAAAAGAGAGATTTCTTTGGTGAAAAGAGTTGAAGGAGATAGATTGGACTCGGGAGGAGGCCAGATCAGCATAAGAGTGTAGAATGGTTCGCTCACTTCGTGGTCTCTACTTTTGTCGATGAGAAGAAAAGAAAGAAAGAAGAGAAAGAAAGACAGAAGCGGCAGACACCATCGACGCAGAGTCTACCTACCCTTGAGAGACATGAAAAGACCTCGAGGGAGAGAAACATCACGAGGCGAGAGAGTGAACTGGTCAAAGATAGAATCTCCTGGTATCTCCTACCTGCAAGAGACGACCGAATGCATGAAGAGACAATGGAGAGAGAGAGAAAGAAAACTCTCGTGTAAATTGATCAGAAGAGCTGTTGTGTGTGACTGCCACAACTATTGGGAAGGGAGAAGAAGCTTGATGAGCACCGAAAGAGACGAGAAAGTTGCCTTTTTCGTGTGTGTCAGGCACACCCGTTGGTAAGTTTCTCCTCTTGACGTGTCTGGTACCAGAAGTGGTGAGAAAGGTCTTTTCTGATAAGAAGTTGAAGATGTTTTGACAGATGTCCTGCTGTCTTTCAAAGGGGTGTGGTGTGTTTGTGTCTTCTATGGCCGCATCTAACTAACTAACTCACTCTTTACACACCGTCGTGTCTTGTCCATCCCTTCCTTGTCCTTCTTGCGGTGTATGTACACCTGTCTCTCTCGGAAATAGCCGAAGGTATGTGTGTCTGTCGCTTCTCCCCTCCATCTCCAAAAGCGTTTTTTCTGACGAAGCGAAACTTCATGAGAAGTTCTAAAGGCCCAAGAGAGCTTTAGTATAGCATGCCAACCTGACTCACCCGTATTATATCGCAGTCCTTGATCCAACATCGATCGCTTCTTCCCGTGCATGCCCCTGTGGCCCTCCTTCCTTCTTTCTCCCATAGAGAACTGACGAAGAAATCTCACGCCAACACCATCCCAGGGAAGTGTCCCCTCAGCATTACCGCTAGCACGACCACCCCTTCCCACCGATACTATCCCACCCGCTTTCTATTACCACTACTGGCGAAGTGAACCCTAAACTGCTGGGAGACCGTACAATACAAGAGCAATCGTTGCCGTCGTTGCAGCAGTAGGTGTTTTGACTATGAAATCTACACTACCTGCGATGACAATCGATTCCCAGCACCACCACCATCACGATGACCGCCACCACCATTCTTCTTCATGAAAAGACGAAGAAGGAAAGAAACCTTTCTCAGAGTATACCTGTTCGCTTGTTGGATGACGAGGTTGTCGCGACGTCATTCCTCGAGTGAAGATGAAGAACCTTCGCTTATTTGCGTTTCTCCCCATTTGGAAACCTTTCTCTCTTCTTTTTCTGCTTCTAGTACCTCGGGATGGTGAGGAATCTCCATGTTTCTTCTTCTTCCTTCTTTGGTCTTGTCGTATCTTTTTCTTCTTTCTACTGAATGCCTCGCTCGATCAGCAAGCAGCTGGAATGGCTGGCCGTTGAGGTAGGTAAGCAATGGTTTCTCCCTTTATCATGTCTTCTTTGATATCTCAAAGGAAAGTTCAGTGAAAGAAGACTCTTTCCATTATTCTTCCAGCGCTTTCTGTCCTTAGGAGACATCGACAACTACTCACTAGAAAAGGCAGCAGAAGTCCTCGCCAATCCGTCTCCTTGCCTTCTTAACTTTCTTGACTCCAGCAACCTCCTGATCGTTAGCTATGTTTTCTACCCAACAGATGGCTGGTTTGTGAAGGAGCTTCTCTTCGGATCGGAAGGACAGACTTCTTTCTTCTTCTTGAATCCAAAAAGTACGGGTGGCCAGAGCGAGGGGTATCGAGAGTGGTAGGAGAATGCATGGAGATTCGTATTCTTATTCAAACTTTTATTCTTCAAGAACGAAAAGGAGAAAAGGATGTTCTTCTTCATACGATGGAAGCCTTTCTTCTTTTCTTTCTCTTTCCTTGCTATGGCATTTCCTTTACGATTCCTTGCGTCATTCCTGGAGCCTCAAGGGGGGAGATGACGAAAGAAGACGACGAGTATCCACCTTGTCAACCCGATCTTGAAAGACGGAATGTTTCTCATAGTTCTTTCGTGTTAAATCGACTTTCTTCTTTCTTCCTCTTCGTCTTTCTATTACAGAAGACTGTCCCTTCCTCGTCTTCTATCAATCTCTTTCTTCTTTTCTCATCTCTCTGTTCCCCCTCCAATACGTCTCAACACGACGTCAGAAGATGTCTTTCTGCTGTCTCTTCTTACCATCATGATCATCTGATGTCTATACACCTGAAAGACAGGGAAATCGATGGGGAGAGACTTCAAAGGTCTTCTGTCTTCTGTTTCCTTCAAGAAGGATAAAGAGGACATTCTCCTATCTTCGGGATCCTTTCCCTTTGTCATTGATCGACCATTCTTCTCTTTTTTTTCTTCTCACATTACGAATTGAGCTGTCTATACACCTGATTCCTCTCGCCTTGCCAAGGGACTCGTTTAGTCTGGTCTCTGTCTGTATTTTGCAGAAGCGTTCTCCTCCTTTCCGTCTTTTCTTAAGGCGCAGCCCCCCCTTGAATTTTTACTTGTCAAGAAGCTGAAGAGTTCATTAAGAGAGGTTCTCATTCAACATCTTTCCTCATCGTCTCCCTATCAGCTTCAGGTTGTTTCTCTCTCTTTCCTTCGTTGCAATATTCCCCTACAAGAAGATAACTGATTTCTTTTCATCCTCTCCCGCTCTCTTCCTCTCTTCTCGTCTTTCTCATTCGTCTTCTTTTTGTCTTTCTCTTTACACTCTCGACGGTCATGATGACCCGGGGGTCTCTGTCTACTGCACATACTGTCATTCTCCCCGCCTGTCTGCATGCGGTTCTTTGGTATACCTCGAGAGGAGAAGAACGCTTCTCTCATCAACACAGGTCTCGAAGAAGAAGATGACTGGCTTCTTTTCTCTATTCTTTTTCATAGAGAAGGTCACGTATCAAATTATATATACATACATGCATATGCGTACATACATACTCCTACATACTCAGTCTTCATACATATAGACACACCACTGCCAGATGAAGTGCAGTGAACGACCAGGTACTACTGCTACTACTAGATGAGGGAGGGAATTGCACTTCTGTGTAGGACTTCTCAATGCATCTATCGATACAAATGTCGATCTAGATGTATGTACAGATACATGATCCCTTTCTAAGGGGGAGAAGAGCGTCTCCCGCCAAAGGAGAAAAAAGGAGTCGATGGTCGCTCAGATTTCCCTTTCCTCCTCCTCCCTCACCTTCTTCGTCTTCTCCTCCGTCTTTTTCTTTCTCTCTTTTTCTTCTATCTCGTTTCTCGGAAATCTTTTTAGCAGTCTCAACGAAGCCTATAGATAGGTGCTGCTTTTCACTAGAAAGGTCGACTTCCGCTGATCTTCTTCCTCTTTTCTAGGCAGAAAAGAAGATCTTTTCGTAACCCTTCTCAGGCTAGATTCACGCGTTGTCTTTTTTCTTTTCTTCCCTTCGCTGCTTCTCTGGGAAGGGATGTGCAGGGGGGGTGTATATACACTCCAGATACACCTCATGGCAACAAACATGCAGCGTTTTTTTCACTTTCCTCTCATAGGGGAGTCAAAGTCCTTCTCTCCTCGGTATGTGTAGTCTCTCTTTGGTGGATTTCTTTCCACCTATACCGCTTTTTCACTACAGAGGAAGAAAGAAAGCAGTTTCTTCTTCGTTGTCTTCTTCTCTTCCTTTCTACGTGGAATAACGCGTCCAACCTCGACTTTCTTCTCCTAGAGAATCGTCTTCCATCTGCCTTTCTTTCCTTCTTTCTTTCACTCGCTCTCGTGTTCGTAGAAACGTCATCTTTCTATCTTCAGGTAAATAAGGCTGAAGTACCTAGGTCGTCTTTTCTCTTTATGTCTTTCTCCCTTACTCGAAGACGTCAGGTGTCAGCTATGTTCCGTACTCCTTTCTTTTTCTCTCTCTTATGAAGTGGTCGTAACATCTACAGACGTTCTTCTCTTTCTCTCTCCTTTTGTAGAGATCTACGGAGATAGGGATGGATAAAAGAAACTTGGTTCATATACAGACAGGCACTTCTTCATGTCTAGGAAGGAATCGACCTGTTTCTTTTTCTTCCCTTCTCTCTCTCCTTCATCTCTCTTCTTCTCATCCTCTTCTTCTGCCTGTAAACTGTCCCTATTCTTCTTCTTTCTTCTCGTCGTCTTCTGTTTCTTTGTTCTGATGGTCGTGTGAATACTGCGCTCAGACAGTCTATGTCTTCTGATCTGTATCTATCTAACTATCTATCTATATCCATCTATCGTTAATCTATCTATCTTTATCTATCTATCTATCTTTAATCTATCTATCTTTAATCTATCTATCTATCTCTATCTATCTATCTTTAATCTATCTATCTATCTTTAATCTATCTATCTATCTATCTCTATCTATCTATCATTCTGTATAGAGTATGGCAGGTATATATGTGTGATTTACATGCCTACTACATATGGTGATAAATGCATGCGCAGGTAAGCAAACATTTACATATGTGTTTATACGTCTAGGTTGATCCATTTGGGTGGGAGTGTATGTACACTTTAACGGGTGTATAGATTACCATAGTCATCTATACACGTCTTCTTCTTCATCGGTTCAAGGAGAGAACGGGAAGAAGGTTTCTCTTGTCTCACGCTTTATTCTGCAGAAAGGAAGGACATACAAGAGGACGGAGAGTCAAGAGAGGTCGGTTCTCCTTCTCTCTATGTTCTTTTTTTTAATTTCTTTCTACTCCATCCTCTTCGACTCTTTTGTTTCTTCATAACATCGAGACGGAGGAGACAATGGGGATCTTTTCAAGCAAACACGAGTAAGAACACTATCTTCGCGTTTCCTTCTTCTTCATCTCCTTGTCTTGTCTACCCAAAGCATAATAGTAGGTGTGCGAGTACCTGTCCCGAGTTGTCTTCTTGCGGATTGCTGGCGTGTATCCTGTGGTAGCTGTAGAAGAAGTAAGTCTTCGACGATAGAAGACGCCTGAAGATAGATACAGACGAAGGGTTGTATGAGGCTGGATATGTCTGTTGGTCTATGGTAAAGAACTGAGTTGGTGTATGTATTGTGAGGAGGACCTCCAGCTTGGCTATGAACATGCTAAACAAGCAGGCTGTCTTTCGACTCTATGGTGTACATACACCACCTGGAGGTGACTATACACTCCAGCCCCCGTACATATACTGACCGTGTAACTTGAGGTGTATATACACCCGATGTCCCAGGTGTACATACACCATCTTTGGGTGTATATACACCAGGCCCAACCTCATACATCCAGTGACCGTGAGTGTCCAGACAGTCACCCATTCATCCACTGTCTCTTCATCAATGGTTCTTGCTTCCTTTTCTTTCCTTCACCTTTCTCCTTGTCGTGTTATCGCCACCTCTTCTATACATCTAATATGTATGTGCCTGTCCATGCATGACTATGTATGCATGCATGCATCTGTCTATATATGAACATACACGTATGTCTCTGTGAGTATGTATGTTTCTCAGAACATTCTAATAGCTATATTCGTCCGTTTGCCTGCTGCGTGCTGCTCTTCTGCCTTTCTTTTCTTGTTTGTATTGTGGGGGTTGTCCCTATCAGAGATAGGTCTGAATGGCGTGTTCTTTTAGGGACCAAGCAAGAGTCACCAGGGGCAAGCAACGAGGTCGTAACCTCGAAATACACCGTCTACAATTTCATCTTCAAGAATCTCTGGGAGCAGTTTCATAAGGTGTCGAATATTTACTTCATAGTGATCTGTTTTCTCCAAATGGTTCCTCAGGTAAGCAGTAGAAGAAGGAGAAGAGACAGCGTAGCCATCTCTCCCTCGCTCGTTGTCGGCGGGTGACTATTCTAGCTAGGGTTTACTATGGACTCGCGTTAGGGTGGACAGCATGCAAGTTTCGCAAGAGAGGTGCAAATGAATGGGAGTGAGTAACGATAGATGGGAGGTGGTAGAGAGATGTCGTAGTTCTCATTAAGAATCTGCTGGGGGGGGGGAACTGGAGTGATAGATAGACGCACATACACGACGCATACTGAAGGTGACTAGTTCAAATGGTCTTGCCTGGTCTTGCGAACTGAAAAGAATCCTCTCTGGAGTCCACTCGCTTACTGTAGACGATACAGTCTATATTCGACCGGTATATATATATACCGGTCGAATAGAGTTTCTATACACTGTCTGTATATAGGTCGAATGGAGTTGTTAGGTAGGGGGAATGGGTGTACGTATAAGAATGATGATATAGGCAGGTATGTTTGCATTCATGGAAAAGGGATATGCACATATATATATAAAAGGAGATCTCTACGTTGATTGAGGTACATAGATGGCAACATTTTTCTTGCTTCTAGCTGGCCGACATAGACTCGTGTATAGATCTCTATATATACAATCCTTTCTCTCTCTTCTTTTCGTCCCTCTTCCTTCCTATTCATTTCACTGCACTTCAGTTGCCGTCATACATTTCTTAATCTCCTTATGCCTCCATCTCTTCTTATTATTTCTCGTCGCTTTCTTCGGGTGTCTATACTCTCACTTTCTTTTCCTGCTCAAGCATACCAGAGAGGGATTCTTTCGCTAGCAACTTCGCCCTATTAGCATTTTTCTTTTCACCTAAGTCTCTTAGCATTCTTCACATCCCTTATCTGTAGCAGTCATCATCCAACCCCCGTCTTTTCTCTCTTTCTCTCTCTCTCATCGCTCCTTCTGTTTGTCTCGTACATCTTCTTTTTCTCCTCAAGAAAGCTAAGTGAGTGTGTCTTTGACGATGCTTGGGAAGTTCATCTTTTTTGTGTCTTTCTCTTCTTTCTGCTTTCTTTTCTTTTCTCTTGAACGACCGTGAGTAGATCTCGACAACGGGAGGGCTTCCGACACTTGCCCTTCCTCTATCTATTGTCCTCATTGTGAATGCGGCGAAAGATGCCTTTGAGGATTGGCAGAGGCACAAGTCCGACAGCCTAGAAAACAATCAGGTGGGCTCTCCTAGTGTCAAAGTCTCTTTTCTTCTTCATTCTCACACATACAAACCTTTCTCTCTCTCTCACACTTTGCACTCGTGGAGCGTTC
>NW_027156375.1:2944-3093 GCF_002600585.1 Cystoisospora suis | reverse complement strand
TCTTTCTTTCTTTCTTGAATCTACTTATCTATCTCTTTTTTCTTCTTGTCAGCTAGCCACATGAGAGACAGAGACAAAAAGAAAGAGAAAGGAGGATACACTTGACAGTGTGAGGTGTCTCTCTGTAGAAAGGCCCCTTTCTGTTTCTT
>NW_027156375.1:407-2817 GCF_002600585.1 Cystoisospora suis | reverse complement strand
CTTTTCTCATCTTTCTTCTGCGTCATCTTTCCTTCTTTTCTTTTGTACAGCGGAGGAGAGTTATTTTTCTCGTCGGAGTAGTGTCTATACACCGGAAGCTTCTTCTCTCTCTTCATCTTCNNTCTCTCTCTTCATCTTCTTCTTTACCATCTGATAGAAACCTCGTATCTAGATCTTTATCATCATCTGACTATGATCTAGATAGGGTGTCTCGTTCTCTTCAAGAAAAGAATGCTTTTCTTTCAACGCTAAAGAGTCACCTCACTTCCTCGTTGATCGAAGAAATTGCTTCCCTGAAAGAAACGTTAAAGTCTTGCCCTCTTACTGCCGCTGCTGTCTCGGGTGTATATACACTAGCCAATCAGACGCTTAGACAGAATCCTGACAAGAAGACAACAGAAGAAAAGTCGATAAGAAAGACACACCAATCCAGTGAGAGTTCTCATCTTTCTTCTTCTTCTTTTCCTTTCTCCTTAACTTCTTCTTTTCTTTCTCTCGGTCCCTCTTCATGCTATGAAGAGCAACTGCAGGTTCTCAAATGCTACCATCTGCACGGGGAGCGGACAACTTCTTCTTTATCAGAGGAAGAAAAGGAAAGAAAAGAAGATGAAAAGTATCAGAAGAAGATGGAAGGAGGGAATCTTCTGAAGTGTAGAGACTTTATATCTGATCTACGTCAGTGTTCGGATAGAAATCTTGCAAAGAAAAAGACGACTCTAGATTAGAAGATAGATTTCTTCTTCTTCTTGTTTCAAGTGAACGGTCTCCATCGATTCTCTTCTCTTCTCTCCAGTGTACATACACCTCACCATCTGTTTCAACTAATGCTCTTCACATCTTAAATGCAGATTTCATGATCGTTATCTTCGTCAGACATACCGCCATTCATATATATCTAGATATATGCATTCACCGACATATATAGATGTATACATATTGCCTAAGTTGTAGAGATTTCTCTCGCCCTGTAGAGAGGTAGAGATATATGTAGATAGAGAGAGAGAGACAGGGAGTGTGTGACATAGAAGAGAAAAGGAACGTCTTTCTCATGTGAACCTAAGTAGCTTCAAATCGAGTTCGATCAATGGCGATAAGAAGACATGCCAATTCTCTATATTCATCTAAGTATCTCTATCAATCTCTCTATGTATGTATATACGTTGCTAGAGATATTTGTCTGTGTAGATATATGTGTATATAGAGGGAGAGATGGAGATAAGGGGGGCAACGCTTTTGTTTTTTCATCACGTGAGAACATGCTGTACATACACCCTATACAAAATGCATGCGTGCTACACATATCTGCATGTATATCCATAGATGTGTATTGATAGATCTGAAACTTTGAAGGGAGAGAAAGGAGAGACAATCTGAGATAGCCATATTTGCATGTACAGAAGAAGTGAAGAGCAAGATAATGGACGGAAAGATTTCTTTCTTTTTCTCTTCTTTTACTTTGCTTCTTTACTTTCCCTGTAAAAGCAGTCACGGTACTCGTTCTAATTATCATGAAAAGGAGAGGAAGAAGAACCTATCAGTCGAAGTAGTCCAGCCTTCTTCTTAGGGGGATTGAGTTCTACTCCCCTCTTACCGTCACCATGTCTATCTTCTTTCTTTCTTTCTTTTACTTTCCTTCCTTCACTCATTCGAGCCGACTTTTCTGTCTTTCTGCTGTCTGCTCGGTTTGTGTATCATTTTTGTCTTTTCATATCTCTCTATCATGTAGTTTCGACCCTTCATGCATAATAGGCATCTATACACCTATACATCTATACATCTATATATGTATACGTCTATATATGTATCCTCAAAACTCTGTGTATGTGTGTGTCGATACGGGCGTTCTGACGGACTTGCCTTCTCCAAAAAAGAAGAGGAAGTGTTCCTTCAGAGATTCTTTTCTTTTCTCTTCTTTTCTTCCCTCTTCTTCTACTGAGATAGAGAGAGAGATTGTCGAAAGAAAGAAAGAAGTCTTTACATGGCATTAGAGAAGAAGAAGAAGATAAAGGAGATAGCAATAGTCATGATAGTCATAGTGATGATCCTGGGCTTCGTCAACCTACACAGGTGGAGATCTCCTCCATCTTCCCGCTTGGCGAACAAAGAGAGAAAGAGATAAAGGGGATCATCTATCTTCTATCTATCTATCTACTTTTGATCGATCTTTAATCTCCCTTTCTATCTTTGATTTATCTCTTTATCATTTTTAATCTAAGGTAGGAGGAATGAAGGACTGAGCCTAGGGCTGTAGAGATACCAAGACTCTTCAATCCTATAGAGTCATCTCCTCATAGATACAAAATATATCTAGAGATTGAGATAGATACAGAAATATATTCTCATTCATACGCACACATATATATCTATATATATACATATGTGTGTACGTAGTAGTAGTAGTAGCCATAGT
>NW_027156375.1:0-152 GCF_002600585.1 Cystoisospora suis | reverse complement strand
CTACTACTACTACTATGACTTGTACTATGAGTAGAGGAAGGAGTAAGGGGGAGAAGAATCGATAATAGCCACACCCCTGACAAATGAAACACAATAAAGACACGCCTCTCTCTCTTCCTGCTCTTCACAGAGACTTCTTCTTCCTTTTCTTC
>NW_027156374.1:0-256 GCF_002600585.1 Cystoisospora suis | reverse complement strand
CTTCTTGTTCTGGTCCGAGGAGGTCGTAGTTTGCCTCTTGGTTTCCTTATCTCGGCCTGATCTAGTCTTTCCAGCATCGGTGCGTTCTCACAACGATCGTCATTCTTAAAAATAGTGCAATATTTGATGACGATCAGGGCAGGATTGCAAAATCCTGACACCTTGAATGATAAATTAAATTTGATTAAATTCAATTCCTTAAGTCTCTCAAGTTCGTTCGTGCACATTCCAGTGCGACCGCACTTCCCACGACATT
>NW_027156373.1:7658-7821 GCF_002600585.1 Cystoisospora suis | reverse complement strand
GCCACGGGCTTCTCTCCCTTCTTCCTCGAGCACGGGGGGAAGCGTTCCTCCCCGTGCGACGGTATCTGGACGAGCTAAGGCTCGACCCCGTATCACTGGCGTGGCCAGAAAGACTGTGGCGGTCCCGAGTGTACGTGTAAGAAGCACACGTAAAAGAAGAACA
>NW_027156373.1:7226-7545 GCF_002600585.1 Cystoisospora suis | reverse complement strand
AACGAGGATGGAGAAGCAGGTAAAGAGAGATCAACTTAAACTCTGCCAGAAGAACCTGAGTCTGTTTGGCCTTTACCGCCAATGCGGATGGGCGCCCGTACTGCTGACTGTAGCACAGCAAAAGACCGCGCGGCAGTACTTGACCCGGGCACGCACGGCCGACCCTTGACCGAAGCGACGGTGTTACCTGTCCTCCAAGAGCGGAGTGACGAAGACATAGCACCGTTGTCCGAAGGCGCCGCCAGATCCCCAAGCTCCGAGGAACACACTCCGCCGCGAGGAAAAGACGAGGAGAGTCAAGAAGCGGGCACCGCCGCGC
>NW_027156373.1:0-7193 GCF_002600585.1 Cystoisospora suis | reverse complement strand
AGAGCGGTGGAGGAGGTGCGAGGTCTATCCGGGCGTGCACGACGAGGGCGTCGTCAGCTTTAGCAGGGGGTTGACGATGTGCCAGCTCATGGTGTGGGGCCACCCTCACTGTGCACCGCGGGACATAATACTACGCTAGCGTTACTAGCTGCAGATATGGCTACGGTAATGTTGTTTACCAGTGGCGACCAGTAGTTTGCAGAGGGCACAGTGCCCGGGACGCCCGCGGTTGTTTCGCGCGCTACAACCCGGGGCAGGCAATGGACCTGCGCGGCAGGCAGAGTGTTGCGCGGGCCTCGGTCGCCGGCGGCGAGGCAGAGATACACAATAATAAGTTAGTTGGTTAACTGCTCTTCTAATTTACCCTTTTCGTAGTGTAGCTTTATCGGTGCAGTTATTTCGTGAAAAGCCGGAAAAACTATCGTGGGAGAGTGAGAACGGCACACTCGGTGGCAGCCAGCGATCACCAAAGTAATTTTCAGTATTACAATACTCACTACCGTTCTGATCCTTGTGGTGGGCCAGGGTCATCTGATCTAAAAAGGTAGCCGTTGTCGCACATCCGCGCAGTCGCAAACTATAGCGCGTTGCTGCCGCTGTCGTGCGCGGGGGCAGCACGCCAGTCACTGCTCGAATGCAATACAACCCGCTTGATACGCACACAGAAATCTTCTCCATACTGCCGTGGCCACACCGATATCAGACTAACCGCACAGTGGCCGTGCCCCGTCTGGGAGCAGGCCTGGGCGCATTCGTAGCGATATGCACGTGAGACGTGTTGCAGCTTTTGATCTTTCATTATGCTCAAAAGCCTTGAAAAAAAAAGTCAACACGTACGTCCCGTGGCCTGCTGAATGAACTCACAAGGAGCGGCCGCTTTCGCGCGAGGGCTTGTGAGCCACTGAGTACGAAACATCCTGGCCCCTCCTCGTGCTCACAGAAGATGGGGACGAACGACTAGTCTCAACAAACGAATTAGCGAACTGATCACCGGCATTCTTAGTTCTGCAAGCCGCGCGAGCACTTGAGCGAGTCCTACATAGGCGACACCTCACCGCAGTAACTGAGCCCGAGACAAACAGAAGGCGAAACCATACACGCCGCGCAAGGTGCTCCTGGGTGTTACTAGCCATATTCCAGTGCGGATACGTACAGGTCACGCCCAGAACGGTTGGTGGACCGTTTGGTCGGAATGACGCGAAAGTGCAGCGGCGCTTTCACGTCTGCACATGATCGGTGTTCTCGAAGAAATCTCTGTCCGGTTTTAGAAAGAAGGCTTCTCGGTTGAAACCGACGCAACAGGCGCCTTGGACTCACGACCCTGGACTGTGCAGCGCGGCTTGTAGAACGTCAACGCAATCCTGAACCATAACCGCAGTGTTATCGACACACCCACGAGTCCCGCCCTGCGGTACACCTGTGACGCGGAGAAAACGTCTCCAGTGCTCAACAAATAAAAAAGCGTGAAAGTTGGTACGACTCTTCACATGTCGTTTATATAACACTTCTTAAAATAGAACTTTCTTTGAATATGAGGATCGACCCGACGGTTCGATCCTGATCACCTGCAGTTACTGATACTCCGCTTAAAGCGTCTTCTTATCCTCATACGCTAATGACTGACGGAAAAGGACTAAGTTATTTACTTGTTAGTTTGCTGTAAACAAACGACTCCTCAACTGAGCAGTCTAGCAGGTACGAACCCTACACGGAGTAATCGTGTCCCTAATCTGCTGCTGGAGCCAGAGCATACAGTACTACACACACAGTTCGCAACTACGGTAGCGAACCATGTGAGAGCGGCTTCTCTGAAGGCAACACTCGTCTCCTTGACCAAAAGAGCGTCAAATCAAGATCAGCGACACAATCGCCAGTCTCGACACAACACTATCGGCGCTTTTCCACTATCTGCTGACTAAACCACCCCGAAATTTCATTTCCTCTGAGTAGCTTGCTGCGGCTGGCCTACACAAGGACCGGAAAGATAATATCGTTTCGAAGACGTTCTCCACATAATCAGCAGGTCTCTTATTCCGCTAGTGAACGAGAAACTCACTGCGGATCCACAACGGATGAGGCAAAGCGCTCCTCACTTAAACCCCCAGAGGTGATCTGATGACTGACACAGTCGAGAAAAAGCTGGCAGCAGACGCTACATCGGATCCGGAACAGTTCTCCATCATGAGAGAGGTCCACACGCCGAGCGACTATAACTGAGGCTGACACCAGAAAGATCAATGAGTGACCCGAACTCGAAGATAGCCTGTGCTCACCTTGAGAGGCTCGCGGAGGCAGACAACGTTAGGCACTTTCCCGTCCAGAGTGATAGCTATAAAACCGTCCGCTGAGAAAAATAGCAAGCACAAGATCAGAAGGCTGCAATAAACAACAGTATCATCAGGAGAGACAAAGAACACCTTTCAGCCAAATGTGGGAAAGCACAAGCACGTGACAGGTGGCAACCGCGGCTACCATGCTACCCGCACGCGCCGGGAGTCTCTCGACAAAACAGGATGTTAAAACATACCGCGAGTCACGACGCATGTCAGAAACGAACAGATCACTTGTCTCCACGCCGGTGTTTCACGGTGACTGAGGCACGAACGGAGCCTCGACTGAACACCTACACTAATGCATGAAGGTCGCCATCATAGCGTTAGAGCTGCATACAAACAAACCCTGTTGCCCCAGTGAGGAGCCTGAACCTTCCTGCCAAGAAACTGCGACACGTAGTCGCTCGAAGCACAGCAAGACGAAAACTGTACCGACACAATGAACGAAGACTCACCATCGATATGGGTTAGCGGCTGGAGCTGCCGCACCATCGAAGCTCGTCCTTCCCTCGTCGACGAAAACATCACCCTCTGAAGTAACAGGAACGCTCAGAGATTTTCCTCTAAATCACTTTATACATGGTGAACGTCAGGAAGTTTACATGCACGGGAAGCAACGAAACCATGAACACATACACGCAGTTCAGCACGGCACGGCCCCAGGACAGATGTCACGAAGGCGGGACGCAACGAGGCTGGCGCAAGCACCGATGGCTGCAGACCACTTGACACACCTGCGACTCACCACCCCTACGGATAGCCTCAGACCCCCATGTCGCGTGCTTTCTTGCATAGCTTTCACGATTACTCCACACGGCGACGAAACACACGGGAGTTGCCACAGCGCACAAAGAGCAGGCGCACAGACAGCGGTGCCATGGAGATAGACACAAGGACTATATGGGGAAAGGCAGTCTCTACACAGGACAGCAAAACTCGACCCGCGTCCCAGAGACGCTGCACTCCGCACCGCCTAAAGGTGATTGAACAGCCCGTAAGCGTCGCGCTCCTCTTAGACATCGGGGCGTATCACCCCGAGGCGCGCAGCCCGTTACAGCTGTCGCAGAAGGTTTCCTGACGCATCATTGCGAAGCCTCGAGACGCCTTGAATTTCATCTGTGAATATTCACCGTTTTCAGCGCAGGTACCGAGTAACCGTCTCCGCTTCACAAGGACTACCTGAGCAAATCCAGCTCCCCGGTAACAACCAAAAGCATTCCCGCGTAGCCAAGGCGTCGAAACGCCCCCACTTTTGTGAAACGCTAAACACTGAGTCAGCAAAAGACTCATCGCAATAGAGTAAACTCACACCAGAACCAGAGACTCACTACTTGAAGACACCCTGAATGCCGTTAAAACATGCATCCGACGAACGGGCAAAGGAGAACACAGACCACGCTGGACCTGCAAGAGGCTCGCATCACTGAGGCTCTCAAACGTTAACGTACGTATCTTTGAAGTCCGTGGTCGAACGCCTTTATGCGCTCAAGCAGGTGCATCACCTGGTGCTCTTCTTCATCGTCCTTCACCTGAAAAATTCCACAACACCGCAAAGGACTGCAAGATGGACCTCAGTGCGTCTTCCCCTTCACACAGATAATAACACCCGTTCTGTCCGCGCTAGTGCAAGCGCGATTGCCGAACACTATGTCTAGGGCCTGCTGTGCACTCGACGCTACTGGCAGAAACGTGCGCGCGTACATCAAGTGAGAGAGCATCGTCAGCGACGAGTGTGTTCGCTCGCTAGGCACGCAACCAAGATTGAGATTCTCCCACGCACCTGGACGAAGACGTACAGTTTGCTCCAGCTACATAGGGAAAGAAAAGATCCCACCGAAGGCTCTTTGATGCAGAATTTGTTTCCGTCTCCTCTCTGAAGGACAACCTGGAACGCAAAGATTGCCAGGAACGCCAAATACAACTCGCGTACCGAATAGCACGTTGTTACCTTTCTCTCTGCTCGCCTGCGATCCGTCAGTACTCCTATTCGAGTCCGGCGTGTTCACGCTGATTCTCAAGTAACACCCAAGAGTCGTTTACGATATGAACCTTGCTGGCGTCCACACGACTCACTAGCAACTCCCATTACGTAAACGTCATTACCAACGAAACAGAAGGAAAAGTCGCTTGAACCCCCAAGACCTGCTTCTGAGACAAGCTACCATACAGGAGATACTAAGGACAAGGCTATAGAGACCGAGCTTTACTCGGATCCCTCTGCAGGATCGTACCTCATTGAGACAAATAGAGGCGCAAGGCCGGAAAACCCTACAGGCACGCACCGCTCGGAAAAAACGACAGAAGATGAATGCGCAAGGATGTGCATCAATCGGCAGCTATGGAAACACAGTAGCGTACGGCCCTCGAGATCACTGAGTTCAACAGAGTGGTACGGCGCTGAGCCAGCCTTTTGCCCCCGAGGTCCCTGAGCCAGCAGCAACACCTTCCCTACCACGGCCAGTACGAGGAACTACTAGGTCTGCAACAAGGGAGGACGACCGATTATGAAAGACCAAGCGAAATCTGCAAGACAGCACATGGCCGTCCCGACGGTTAACCTTATTATGCTGATATAGTTAAAGCACGAAGGGACTCATCTGATCCACGGACTCGACGCCTCCAATTGTCCAGGAGCTAGCTCACTTTGGTTCATCTTTGCGGACCGGAGAAGCGGATCCACTCGTGTTCCAGCCTCCGAAAGAGCGGCGGAAAGCAATGAAGAACACGGCGGCAACTGCACCGCCAAGTAAGACTCCCGTTATCAGTGACTCCGAGGGCGACTGCCCAAAAAAACTGGACGGTGAAGCTCCTCTAGAAACACGACTTCCCTGGTATGCGTTACGACGGCCAACGCCTGTTCCAGTGGAATAACTCGCCGAAGCCACAAGCTGCTGGTGGAGGAGAGAGAGGCTCACAATCAGCAGCTTGGCGCAGCCGGCTTCCGCAGGGACAAGCGAATAAAACGCCAGACGAGGTCGCCTGTCCGGAGGCGCTCTGACAAACGCCATGCTTCGTGCATTTCTCACAAGAAAGTACAGACGTCAAGGCAACTGCCAGAGCGGCGCGGGCGTGTCACTTCCGGGGTACGAAAAAGACAAGTGCTCGCCGGGAGACGCACGCACCTCGAGGTATGCTGCGGCCACCGTGCTGTGACGGCCAAGTCACGATATACTCTAGATTGTGCACGCCCCCCCCGCGGACAGGTTGACAGGAGGCGCCGCTATGGGTGACACGCGCGACGTTTTTAGCTGGACACAAACAACGGCAGCGGTGACGGGATTCAAGGAAACACTTAAGGGCCTCATATACAGCTCTGTCTGCAAGGCGCACGGATCTCTCAAAGAGCACGTAGCACGTTGAAATCAGACCGAAGTTAGGAGGCTTCTCGGAGGACAGAGCTAATCGGCAACTCCTTCTCGTGCTGAGCATGCATGAAAGAGTCACGCAGCAGTGCATGTGATGGCCGAAAATAAACCCGGGGAAGTGCCGGCAAGCATAGGGAGTGTCTTGCTCATGACATCGCTCATTGTAGTATAACTAAAAGCGAGCTTCGAAAGACAAGCCTACGGATTGCAAGGATCACTCGCGCTGTCCCGTGAACAGCGGAGAAGGGGCGCTGTAACGATAACGGGATGTGGAATCGGCGGCGCTTCTCGACATGCTCCGTTATTTACGCGGCATACTGACAGCAAAAACATACCCGGTCCGCTTTTCTCACTGGCCGTGCGACACGACGACGTTTCAATGAGGCGGAGCGTCCTCGCAGAAAAGGCTCCCTTCTCATAAGCAAGTTTCCTCTGCATCCGGCCAAGGCGGAAACGCTCATGGCCTAAGTGCGTGCGGGTCGGTCGGCACTCGGACAAGACACCATATAGTGCTGCTTGTTGCGCTCCATGGAGCCGCGCCCCAGCATCTCCGGAGGAAAGGAAACCTGAACAACCGCGGTGAAATTCGAGAGGACGACTTGCCTTCTGGGTTTCACAGGGCTTTCCTGCGTACTGGTATTGTTCCAGAAGAGCCCACGTCGTTTGTCTGCCCGCCGAAACGGGCACCTGGGGGTACCTTCGTCTTTGCCATCGCCTGCGTCCGAATTACGCCCGTGGCCGTCTCGCTCTCCAGTCATCTACCAGTTTGTGATCTCGTCTGGCCTTGTCTGGAGAGCTTCTTGTACAGCCTTCGGGGCTCTCTTGAGCTGGAGGGATTTCTTGTGTGCATTGACAGTATCCGAGAGCGTCGCCATCCGCCCTCAACATTATTCAGCAGGTCCGGGGCTCAAACTCGCAGCCGGCGTGGTGGCCGCTGTTTCGTGGACCCGCGGTGCCTTTTTCCCCCGATGCCCTGGGATGAGCTCGCGAAGCACTGCCTCCTGTCGAGTAGGAGGCAGTGCTTCGCGAGTTCAGCCCGTGCGTCCACGTCGGCAGCAGAAACGCGTTCAATAAACGAAGGGTGGAGAGTGTACCAGGAATGGAAGCCAACAAGCAGCTGTCTGGCCCGATGAGTGAGCGGAAGAGGGACCGAGTCCCGGTCTCTCAGTCCTGTCTTCAGGAGACGCAGAGATTTGGTAGTGGAATATTGGGGTTGGATGTGATCACGACCAGTTTCATACAAGAAGTGAAATCGCGCTTGGAGAGAGGGGAAGCAGCCAACGGGGGACCTTTGGACAGCAGTCCTGCTCATGTTTTGTCCGGTAATGTTTGTTAGTTGCCATATAAGTACCAGGTTGCATAGGCTGCGGTCCCGTTGCTCCTCAAGTTGTCCCGTGTGGCGTTGCTTTACCTTGCAGGGGTACGATGACTTTCCTGGGCCCTTTGTGCCTCCTCCCCCGTCGCGCTTTGAGCACGTAGAGTGTGCTATCGCTCT
>NW_027156372.1:0-638 GCF_002600585.1 Cystoisospora suis | reverse complement strand
TGAAAATGACCGGGCACCTCCCAGGGTGCCGCTTGCTCCAATTCCTGTCGAGCTCTTTTGTAGGGCAGAGCTAACCCTTCGATCCAAGGTTTCATAATGACTAATTTAGCATAATCCTCTTCTGTTACACCTGAAACCAAATCCTTTTCACCCTTCCTAACTCTTTCTGTTGACCTTTTCTTCTCCTCCTGTCTTTGGTGCACCTTAAGAGGTGTCCGCCCAATCTTTTCACGTTGAACGGACACTCCCCAAAACACTTTCTCGGAAACTCCCTGAACTTCGACTTGGTTGGGGGTAGGTGACGTACCCCTTGTTAGATTGAATAAAACAGTGGGCCTTAGTGTCGTTTCTGACACAGAATGGCCCCCTTCCGATATCCTCCAAACCTGTCGGAGGTCTCTTCTGACCATAACCGTCACCTCTTGGAAAAAGTCCTTGAATTCCGCTCCGATCCCCTGAAGTTTCCTCCACACACTCATCCCTAAGGCCTTTAGAGGAGGCCCGAAAAGAAAAACGCTTTGGATTCCGTACTGAAAACTGCTCTTCAAACACTCCCAGTGGCTTAAAAAGGCTAGTCGGAGGAGTCGATTCCTCGACTGGCTCCATGTCGACCGACTTTCATCCCGTCGGCCGACGTT
>NW_027156371.1:592-827 GCF_002600585.1 Cystoisospora suis | reverse complement strand
CAGGACCAGGGAAAGTGTGTGAGAACGTGAAGGCTCAAAGTACAGAAACGAAGAATGCCCCAAAGACTAAAGCTAAGAGGAAGGCTGACCAACCTCAACAAAAACGAACTTCGAGAGAAGCTTTGAACTTGAAGGAACCTTCAGGGAAGAAAGTTAAGCCCGGAGGGATCCAGTCCGTTAACAACGGCACTTGAGGTATGTCCATAGGCAAGGTAACTAACCCATATTGTAGTTT
>NW_027156371.1:0-130 GCF_002600585.1 Cystoisospora suis | reverse complement strand
AAATATTGTTCGAAGAGCCTGTAATTCAACTACGACCAACACCGGCGCAGCTTGAGGATATCCCAGAGGACAGCTTACCGACACTAACATGGAAGAGAAGGTTCATATGTCGAAAGAAAGAGACCTCAGA
>NW_027156370.1:0-211 GCF_002600585.1 Cystoisospora suis | reverse complement strand
TGAAGGCTCAAAGTACAGAAACGAAGAATGCCCCAAAGACTAAAGCTAAGAGGAAGGTTGACCAACCTCAACGAAAAAGAACTTCGGGAGAAGCTTTGGAATCAAAGGAACCTTCAGGGAAGAAGGTTAAGTTCGGAGGGATCCAGTCCGCTAACAGCAGCACTCGAGGTATGTCCATAAGAAAAGTAACTAACCCATATTGTAGCTTACA
>NW_027156369.1:0-342 GCF_002600585.1 Cystoisospora suis | reverse complement strand
TTTTTTTAGAAAGTCCCAAGAGCACCGGCAACATGTGCAAGAGGCTAACGCAGCCTAGGGAGCCCGTGGGGACCTCCCACGACCTCTAAGAGTTAAAGGAGATCGAGGGGAGTTGATTGCGCTAGGTTTCAGCTCCGTCCGAGCGAACCTCGCAGCGCTATTTACATGTCCATGTTTGCGTCGAGTGTATGTGCCCAGTGGAAACCTGCATGTGTGACTGTGGGGCCCACAGGGGGAATGGGAGGCTGCAGATAGCACAGCTAGACAGAGGAAGAGAAGAGGTACCTAGTGGTATCTAGATTAGCTCCGTAACCCTTCTGGTTATGGAGAAATCGAATAGCG
>NW_027156368.1:768-1028 GCF_002600585.1 Cystoisospora suis | reverse complement strand
CGCCTCCCGAGCTACGCTATTTTTCCAACGGGGTAGGGTTGTCAGGATTTTACAATCCTGCCCTGATCGTCATCAAATATTGCCCTATTTTTAAGAATGACGATCGCTGTGAGAACGCACCGATGCCAGAACGACCAGATCATGCCAAGTTAGGGACACCAAGCAGCAAGTGACGGCTTTATGGAACCGGAACGGGAGGCTAAGAAGACGGGCGGAGTAACCGAAGCCAGAACACGACGATCTAAAGGCCCCAGAACGAT
>NW_027156368.1:0-280 GCF_002600585.1 Cystoisospora suis | reverse complement strand
ACGTTTTTTTTAGAAAGTCCCAAGAGCACCGGCAACATGTGCAAGAGGCTAACGCAGCCTAGGGAGCCCGTGGGGACCTCCCACGACCTCTAAGAGTTAAAGAAGATCGAGGGGAGTCGATTGCGCTAGGTTTCAGCTCCGTACGAGCGAAACTCGCAGCGCTATTTACATGTCCATGTTGGTGTTGAGTGTATATGCATAGTGGAATCCTACATGTGTGACCGTGGGGCTCACAGGGGGAATGGGAGCCTACAAGTAGCACAGCTAGATAGAGGAAGAG
>NW_027156367.1:0-281 GCF_002600585.1 Cystoisospora suis | reverse complement strand
CAGCTCCCTACAACTACGGCAACAGATCTCCTTCCTCTTCAAGCCAAAGTGAAGTTGAGCATGGCCAGGCGTGAGCTTCTCAAAGCTCAGGAGTTTCAGAAGAAGTACGCCGACTTGAAGAGAAGACCTGTGGAATTTAAAGAGGGGCAGAAAGTATTTTTGAAAGCGGCAAATCTGCCAATTCCTGAGACTGCCAAAGCGTTGCGACCTCGTTTTGTGGGTCCGTTTCGTATTGTGAAGATGGTGGGGCCGAATGCGGCATTGTTGAAACTGCCTGTGTC
>NW_027156366.1:333-3246 GCF_002600585.1 Cystoisospora suis | reverse complement strand
AGAGGAACGAAAAGAAGAGGAAGGAGAAGGAGAGATAGGTTTCCTGTATCTTGCTAGCTGTACCGTTTCGCTTCTTTTCTCAATTTCCATCTAGAAGGGGAAGAGAAGAAGGCCGATAAAAGGAGATAAGAATGGTAGAGATAAGGAACAAATGTCATGTATCAGTACTATTGAATGCCTTCCTCTTCTTTCATCACAATATTTGCCTGTACGGGCGCTTTCGTTCTTCAGGTGTATGTACATACATGCACCTAAATACATAACCCTAATCCCTAAGTCTTTTTCTCCTGAGAGAGTGCGTTAAGTAGGCGGTGTTTGCCTTTATCTATAGACTCGAGGAGGAGTCACGGTAGTAAATAGCAGACATCTCTCTTTACGCTTTTTCATGGAGGCTCTCAAGTGTCCCTACAAAGAAGAATAAAGATCTTTCTCACTCTCTCTCTCTATCATAGAACTCTCACGTTCCTCCTTCCTATAGAAACAGTAAGAGCCACAAGTCTTCTTTCATTCAGTCTCGAAAAGAAAGTAAAATATGAGGCAAGGAAGCATAGGAAAAAGGTATGCCTATGAAAGAAGCCTCATGACCGGGTGATTAGTTCAAAGAAGATGATGTTCTCCGCAGAGAGAAAAAAAGAGAAAGAAAGAGAGAGAGAAAGAGAAAGAAAGAGAGAAAGAGGGAGAAAGAGAGAGAGAGAAAAGAGAAAGAGGGAGAAAGAGAGAGAAAAAGAGAGAGAGAGATTTGTGACAGTGAATGATGGATGATACTTGAAGAAGGTAGGGAGACTGGAGTCTAGGGGCAAGGCTTCAGAGGAAGGCAACGATCATTCTTTGACAATGAAAAAGAAGAAAGAAAAGAAGAGAATAGGATTCCTTCTTTTCTTTCTCAATAAAGAAGAGAATACATAGAAAGTAAGACAGAAAAACGCATGACGAGAGATGTAAACATCTAGAAGAGAGGTAGGATGATACGGTCGAAGTGATTTTGCTGGGGTGTACATACACCGCAACAAACCGTAGAAGAAGATGGTTGAGAAAGAAAAAAAGAGAAGAGAATTGTTTCTTCAAGTCTGAGGACATAATGCTTATAAGAAGTTTAGTCCAACAGTCTATGAACTTGTCTCCTTTCATACGTGAAGAAGAGAAACACCTGAAT
Source organism: Cystoisospora suis (assembly GCF_002600585.1). Classification (NCBI taxonomy): domain Eukaryota; phylum Apicomplexa; class Conoidasida; order Eucoccidiorida; family Sarcocystidae; genus Cystoisospora; species Cystoisospora suis. Next base: position 2,093 of record NW_027156366.1, on the reverse strand, counting down.
AAGGTAACGCATGCGTTAATGGCTACTTTTCACGATAAAAAGTTATTCTTAAAGTTCTTTCCACATCTTGTACAGTTCCAAAGATCGGTGCAATACATTTCCATTCCCTTTTCTCTCTTAATTCTCATATACACATATACATATGCTGTCATTTTTCAGGTGTACATACACTTGAATGAAATCTGCTACCTCCACACATACACCTACTTCGGATCCAACAGTTCGAAGGCATCTGAAGAAGATGATAGATCTTGAAGAAGAAGGAATGTCTGCGTATGTTTTCCTTTCGCTCTTTCTCTAGCTTCTCATCGCTTGGCTGTTTCTTAATGCCTTGTTCTCTCTCATCTGTCATATCCATACATTCTCTTCCTTCCTTCCCTCCTGGAGATGATGAGTGAATTCTCTTCATTCCAATCTAAAGATTGTCTTTTCTTTCTCTTCTTTTCTCCTCACTCTTTCTTTTTTCCTTTCTTTTTCTAATCTGTAGCTCTCTGTAGAGGGGGATAAGAGATTTGGCTTGAAGAGTAGTTTCCTCTTCCTTCCGAGGAGAAAGGGAGACCTCTATGTTCTTCTTTTGCACCTGGATCTTTCTCATCTTTCAACGTCTTTTTTCTTTCTTCTTCTTCTTGTCGTTCATCTTTCGCTTGAACTAGGGAAGTAAAAAATTCGACAAACACAAAGACGGCGCTCTCAGCATGGTCATCCTGAAGAAGAAGAAGAGGAAGAAGTAGAGAAGTACAAGAAAAAGAGGGGGGAGAAGAAGAAGTAGAGAAGAGGAAGAAAGAAGAAGAACAAGAAAAGAAGGGACGAGTAAAAGAAAAAAAAAGGAAAGAAAGAAAGAGAGAGAAGCAAAAGAAGAAGAAATAGAGAAGAAGGAAAACACACAGCAAGGAAGAAGAAGAAGATGAAGAAAAGAGACCCTTGATCTATCTACGGAGTCACATAAATGGGGAAGTTCAAGAGAGAAGAAGCGAAAGATGAAGAGGAAAAACGAGTGAAAGAGAGATAGGTGGAGATAAGAAAGACACGTAGAAAGGAAGGAGAGGGGAAGAAGAAGAGTTTGCTTGCGAGTCTTCTCTTCAAAAGAAGAAAATAATTCTAAGTATACTTAAAAGAAACACAGAAGAGAATCGTCAGATATCTTAGGAGAGACGGAAAAAAGAGAGTGATAGACATAAAGAGAAGGAAATGCTCTTCCTCCTGTCTTCTTTCTATCAGACCACCCTTGATCTTTTCTTAAGAGAAAGAAAAAGAATGGAGCAATACTTTGGAGAAAGAAGAAGAGAAGCAGGAAACGAAGAATGAATGAGAGAAAAGAGAAAGACGGAAAGAAAAGGAGAGAAAAAATCCAAGTGACTTACCTGCTCTCCCCATTGGAGTCGGAGTGTATGTACACCATCATGGATAGCAATTAAGGATAAGAAAGAGATGCAAATCCCTCCTTCTTCCTCATCTTCTCTTGGATTTGCAACTTCTTCTTCACTCCCCCTTTTCTGATCTTTTCTTTCTTCGTGTTTCTCTTCTCCACTTACACCCCGATCTGTTTCTTTCTTCATCCGTTTCCTACCCTTTTCGCAACTCTCTTCTTCTTCTTCTCCTTCCTCTCTTTCTTCTTTCACGCCCTCTTTCTTCTTCTTCTCCTCTCCATCTCCCTCGTTAAGCTTGCTGCTCCCGTGAGAAACAAGAGGCTTCTCTACTTCACACGCTTCATGCCTGCTCTCTGCACTCTCTCCTTCTTCTTCTCCTTCTCTCTCTTTCTC
>NW_027156366.1:0-299 GCF_002600585.1 Cystoisospora suis | reverse complement strand
AAGAAGAAAAAGAAGATGAAGAATGACTCGACGGAGAAGCCATGGAACTGCGCCTCTGCGATCTTTCATCTAAGTGGCTTAGAGACATCTTCTGGTCTTCTTCTTCATCCTGCCGTCGTTTTTGATAAAGAGAATGGCACTGAGAGAAGTAGTTAAAGAAAAGATCAAGATACACTCGGAAGGAGTCGATCGAAATCTTCAACACCGAGCTGTATCTTACACTATGGAGCTTGAGAAAAGACGGAAGTTCTTCAGAGAAGGTCAAGAAGATTGATCTCTTAATCTAGGAGAAGAGGAAG